>NW_026536163.1:0-252375 GCF_028551555.1 Melozone crissalis
TTCCTAGTGTTTTGCAAGAAGAGAAAGAAAGTTGTCCAAAACAGCTTGCAATCGAATGTTCATGTCAATAGAAAAGGCAGGAGAGTGGTCAGGTACTGTTTTCTCTCAGTTGGCAAGCTGCGCACACAATCGCAGTGTTGTACAGCTTGTTTCATAACCTTTGCGAAGCTGCCGCTCTCTCCGGCTCCCGGAGACGAAGAAGCTGCTTCTTCGCGCAAAGACGATTCTGCCGCTCACAGTGCTCTGCGGTGTGCGCCTTCTGCCGAAAGAGGCACGGGAGCGGTGCTTAGCTCTGCAGAGCACCGTACCTTCGTCTTTAGCCTCTCTTCTCGTCTACATCTTAGCAAAAAGCTTTTCCACTCTGTCTGGCAAGGAGAAACTGTGCCAGCACAGAAAACATCTCCCATCGTGTTCTAGAGGCTGCACGGAGGTCTGCCGAGTGTTTTACAAGAAGAGAAAGAAAGTTGTCCAAAACAGCTTGCAATCGAATGTTCATGTGAATAGAAAGGCAGGAGAGTGGTCAGGTACTGTTTTCTCTCAGTTGGCAAGCTGCGCACACAATCGCAGTGTTGTACAGCTTGTTTCATCACCTTTGCGAAGCTGCCGCTCTCTCCGGCTCCCGGAGACGAAGAAGCTGCTTCTTCGCGCAAAGACGATTCTGCCGCTCACAGTGCTCTGCGGTGTGCGGCTTCTGCCGAAAGAGGTCCGGGAGCGCTGCTTAGCTCTGCAGAGCACCGTACCTTCGTCTTTAGCCTCTCTTCTCGTCTACATCTTAGCAAAAAGCTTTTCCACTCTGTCTGGCAAGGAGAAACTGTGCCAGCACAGAAAACATCTCCCATCGTGTTCTAGAGGCTGCACGGAGGTCTGCCGAGTGTTTTACAAGAAGAGAAAGAAAGTTGTCCAAAACAGCTTGCAATCGAATGTTCATGTCAATAGAAAGGCAGGAGAGTGGTCAGGTACTGTTTTCTCTCAGTTGGCAAACTGCACACAAAATCGCAGTGTTGTACAGCTTGTTTCATCACCTTTGCGAAGTTGCCGCTCTCTCCGGCTCCCGGAGACGAAGAAGCTGCTTCTTCGCGCAAAGACGATTCTGCCGCTCACAGTGCTCTGCGGTGTGCGCCTTCTGCCGAAAGAGGTCCGGGAGCGCTGCTTAGCTCTGCAGAGCACCGTACCTTCGTCTTTAGCCTCTCTTCTCGTCTACATCTTAGCAAAAAGCTTTTCCACTCTGTCTGGCAAGGAGAAACTGTGCCAGCACAAAAAACATCTCCCACCGTGTTCTAGAAGCTGCACGGAGGTCTTTCTAGTGTTTTGCAAGAAGAGAAAGAAAGTTGTCCAAAACAGCTTGCAATCGAATGTTCATGTCAATAGAAAAGGCAGGAGAGTGGTCAGGTACTGTTTTCTCTCAGTTGGCAAGCTGCGCACACAATCGCAGTGTTGTACAGCTTGTTTCATCACCTTTGCCAAGTTGCCGCTCTCTCCGGCTCCCGGAGACGAAGAAGCTGCTTCTTCGCGCAAAGACGATTCTGCCGCTCACAGTGTTCTGCGGTGTGCGCCTTCTGCCGAAAGAGGCACGGGAGCGGTGCTTAGCTCTGCAGAGCACTGTACCTTCGTCTTTAGCCTCTCTTCTCGTCTACATCTTAGCAAAAAGCTTTTCCACTCTGTCTGGCAAGGAGAAACTGTGCCAGCACAGAAAACATCTCCCATCGTGTTCTAGAGGCTGCACGGAGGTCTGCCGAGTGTTTTGCAAGAAGAGAAAGAAAGTTGTCCAAACCAGATTCCAATCGAATGTTCATGTGAATAGAAAAGGCAGGAGAGTGGTCAGGTACTGTTTTCTCTCAGTTGGCAAGCTGCGCACACAATCGCAGTGTTGTACAGCTTGTTTCATCACCTTTGCGAAGCTGCCGCTCTCTCCGGCTCCCGGAGACGAAGAAGCTGCTTCTTCGCGCAAAGACGATTCTGGCGCTCACAGTGTTTTGCGGTGTGCGCCTTCTGCCGAAATAGGCACGGGAGCGGTGCTTAGCTCTGCAGAGCACCGTACCTTCGTCTTTAGCCTCTCTTCTCGTCTACATCTTAGCAAAAAGCTTTTCCACTCTGTCTGGCAAGGAGAAACTGTGCCAGCACAGAAAACATCTCCCATCGTGTTCTAGAAGCTGCACGGAGGTCTGCCGAGTGTTTTGCAAGAAGAGAAAGAAAGTTGTCCAAAACAGCTTGCAATCGAATGTTCATGTGAATAGAAAAGGCAGGAGAGTGGTCAGGTACTGTTTTCTCTCAGTTGGCAAGCTGCGCACACAATCGCAGTGTTGTACAGCTTGTTTCATCACCTTTGCCAAGTTGCCGCTCTCTCCGGCTCCGGGAGACGAAGAAGCTGCTTCTTCGCGCAAAGACGATTCTGCCGCTCACAGTGCTCTGCGGTGTGCGGCTTCTGCCGAAAGAGGTCCGGGAGCGCTGCTTAGCTCTGCAGAGCACCGTACCTTCGTCTTTAGCCTCTCTTCTCGTCTACATCTTAGCAAAAAGCTTTTCCACTCTGTCTGGCAAGGAGAAACTGTGCCAGCACAAAAAACATCTCCCACCGTGTTCTAGAAGCTGCACGGAGGTCTTCCTAGTGTTTTGCAAGAAGAGAAAGAAAGTTGTCCAAAACAGCTTGCAATCGAATGTTCATGTCAATAGAAAAGGCAGGAGAGTGGTCAGGTACTGTTTTCTCTCAGTTGGCAAGCTGCGCACACAATCGCAGTGTTGTACAGCTTGTTTCATAACCTTTGCGAAGCTGCCGCTCTCTCCGGCTCCCGGAGACGAAGAAGCTGCTTCTTCGCGCAAAGACGATTCTGCCGCTCACAGTGCTCTGCGGTGTGCGCCTTCTGCCGAAAGAGGCACGGGAGCGGTGCTTAGCTCTGCAGAGCACCGTACCTTCGTCTTTAGCCTCTCTTCTCGTCTACATCTTAGCAAAAAGCTTTTCCACTCTGTCTGGCAAGGAGAAACTGTGCCAGCACAGAAAACATCTCCCATCGTGTTCTAGAGGCTGCACGGAGGTCTGCCGAGTGTTTTACAAGAAGAGAAAGAAAGTTGTCCAAAACAGCTTGCAATCGAATGTTCATGTGAATAGAAAGGCAGGAGAGTGGTCAGGTACTGTTTTCTCTCAGTTGGCAAGCTGCGCACACAATCGCAGTGTTGTACAGCTTGTTTCATCACCTTTGCGAAGCTGCCGCTCTCTCCGGCTCCCGGAGACGAAGAAGCTGCTTCTTCGCGCAAAGACGATTCTGCCGCTCACAGTGCTCTGCGGTGTGCGGCTTCTGCCGAAAGAGGTCCGGGAGCGCTGCTTAGCTCTGCAGAGCACCGTACCTTCGTCTTTAGCCTCTCTTCTCGTCTACATCTTAGCAAAAAGCTTTTCCACTCTGTCTGGCAAGGAGAAACTGTGCCAGCACAGAAAACATCTCCCATCGTGTTCTAGAGGCTGCACGGAGGTCTGCCGAGTGTTTTACAAGAAGAGAAAGAAAGTTGTCCAAAACAGCTTGCAATCGAATGTTCATGTCAATAGAAAGGCAGGAGAGTGGTCAGGTACTGTTTTCTCTCAGTTGGCAAACTGCACACAAAATCGCAGTGTTGTACAGCTTGTTTCATCACCTTTGCGAAGTTGCCGCTCTCTCCGGCTCCCGGAGACGAAGAAGCTGCTTCTTCGCGCAAAGACGATTCTGCCGCTCACAGTGCTCTGCGGTGTGCGCCTTCTGCCGAAAGAGGTCCGGGAGCGCTGCTTAGCTCTGCAGAGCACCGTACCTTCGTCTTTAGCCTCTCTTCTCGTCTACATCTTAGCAAAAAGCTTTTCCACTCTGTCTGGCAAGGAGAAACTGTGCCAGCACAAAAAACATCTCCCACCGTGTTCTAGAAGCTGCACGGAGGTCTTTCTAGTGTTTTGCAAGAAGAGAAAGAAAGTTGTCCAAAACAGCTTGCAATCGAATGTTCATGTCAATAGAAAAGGCAGGAGAGTGGTCAGGTACTGTTTTCTCTCAGTTGGCAAGCTGCGCACACAATCGCAGTGTTGTACAGCTTGTTTCATCACCTTTGCCAAGTTGCCGCTCTCTCCGGCTCCCGGAGACGAAGAAGCTGCTTCTTCGCGCAAAGACGATTCTGCCGCTCACAGTGCTCTGCGGTGTGCGCCTTCTGCCGAAAGAGGCACGGGAGCGCTGCTTCGCTCTGCAGAGCACCGTACCTTCGTCTTTAGCCTCTCTTCTCGTCTACATCTTAGCAAAAAGCTTTTCCACTCTGTCTGGCAAGGAGAAACTGTGCCAGCACAAAAAACATCTCCCATCGTGTTCTAGAAGCTGCACGGAGGTCTGCCGAGTGTTTTGCAAGAAGAGAAAGAAAGTTGTCCAAAACAGCTTGCAATCGAATGTTCATGTGAATAGAGAAGGCAGGAGAGTGGTCAGGTACTGTTTTCTCTCAGTTGGCAAGCTGCGCACACAATCGCAGTGTTGTACAGCTTGTTTCATCACCTTTGCCAAGTTGCCGCTCTCTCCGGCTCCCGGAGACGAAGAAGCTGCTTCTTCGCGCAAAGACGATTCTGCCGCTCACAGTGCTCTGCGGTGTGCGCCTTCTGCCGAAAGAGGCACGGGAGCGGTGCTTAGCTCTGCAGAGCACTGTACCTTCGTCTTTAGCCTCTCTTCTCGTCTACATCTTAGCAAAAAGCTTTTCCACTCTGTCTGGCAAGGAGAAACTGTGCCAGCACAGAAAACATCTCCATCGTGTTCTAGAGGCTGCACGGAGGTCTGCCGAGTGTTTTGCAAGAAGAGAAAGAAAGTTGTCCAAACCAGATTCCAATCGAATGTTCATGTGAATAGAAAAGGCAGGAGAGTGGTCAGGTACTGTTTTCTCTCAGTTGGCAAGCTGCGCACACAATCGCAGTGTTGTACAGCTTGTTTCATCACCTTTGCGAAGCTGCCGCTCTCTCCGGCTCCCGGAGACGAAGAAGCTGCTTCTTCGCGCAAAGACGATTCTGGCGCTCACAGTGTTTTGCGGTGTGCGCCTTCTGCCGAAATAGGCACGGGAGCGGTGCTTAGCTCTGCAGAGCACCGTACCTTCGTCTTTAGCCTCTCTTCTCGTCTACATCTTAGCAAAAAGCTTTTCCACTCTGTCTGGCAAGGAGAAACTGTGCCAGCACAGAAAACATCTCCCATCGTGTTCTAGAGGCTGCACGGAGGTCTGCCGAGTGTTTTGCAAGAAGAGAAAGAAAGTTGTCCAAAACAGCTTGCAATCGAATGTTCATGTCAATAGAAAAGGCAGGAGAGTGGTCAGGTACTGTTTTCTCTCAGTTGGCAAGCTGCGCACACAATCGCAGTGTTGTACAGCTTGTTTCATCACCTTTGCCAAGTTGCCGCTCTCTCCGGCTCCCGGAGACGAAGAAGCTGCTTCTTCGCGCAAAGACGATTCTGCCGCTCACAGTGCTCTGCGGTGTGCGGCTTCTGCCGAAAGAGGTCCGGGAGCGCTGCTTAGCTCTGCAGAGCACCGTACCTTCGTCTTTAGCCTCTCTTCTCGTCTACATCTTAGCAAAAAGCTTTTCCACTCTGTCTGGCAAGGAGAAACTGTGCCAGCACAAAAACATCTCCCACCGTGTTCTAGAAGCTTCACGGAGGTCTTCCTAGTGTTTTGCAAGAAGAGAAAGAAAGTTGTCCAAAACAGCTTGCAATCGAATGTTCATGTGAATAGAAAAGGCAGGAGAGTGGTCAGGTACTGTTTTCTCTCACTTGGCAAGCTGCGCACACAATCGCAGTGTTGTACAGCTTGTTCAATCACCTTTGCGAAGTTGCCGATTTCTCCGGCTCCCGGAGACGAAGAAGCTGCTTCTTCGCGCAAAGACGATTCTGCCGCTCATAGTGCTCTGCGGTGTGCGGCTTCTGCCGAAAGAGGTCCGGGAGCGCTGCTTAGCTCTGCAGAGCACCGTACCTTCGTCTTTAGCCTCTCTTCTCGTCTACATCTTAGCAAAAAGCTTTTCCACTCTGTCTGGCAAGGAGAAACTGTGCCAGCACAAAAAACATCTCCCATCGTGTTCTAGAAGCTGCACGGAGGTCTTTCTAGTGTTTTGCAAGAAGAGAAAGAAAGCTGTCCAAACCAGCTTGCAATCGAATGTTCATGTGAATAGAAAAGGCAGGAGAGTGGTCAGGTACTGTTTTCTCTCAGTTGGCAAGCTGCGCACACAATCGCAGTGTTGTACAGCTTGTTTCATCACCTTTGCCAAGTTGCCGCTCTCTCCGGCTCCCGGAGACGAAGAAGCTGCTTCTTCGCGCAAAGACGATTCTGCCGCTCACAGTGCTCTGCGGTTTGCGGCTTCTGCCGAAAGAGGTCCGGGAGCGCTGCTTCGCTCTGCAGAGCACCGTACCTTCGTCTTTAGCCTCTCTTCTCGTCTACATCTTAGCAAAAAGCTTTTCCACTCTGTCTGGCAAGGAGAAACTGTGCCAGCACAGAAAACATCTCCCATCGTGTTCTAGAAGCTGCACGGAGGTCTGCCGAGTGTTTTGCAAGAAGAGAAAGAAAGTTGTCCAAAACAGCTTCCAATCGAATGTTCATGTGAATAGAAAAGGCAGGAGAGTGGTCAGGTACTGTTTTCTCTCAGTTGGCAAGCTGCGCACACAATCGCAGTGTTGTACAGCTTGTTTCATCACCTTTGCCAAGTTGCCGCTCTCTCCGGCTCCCGGAGACGAAGAAGCTGCTTCTTCGCGCAAAGACGATTCTGCCGCTCACAGTGCTCTGCGGTGTGCGGCTTCTGCCGAAAGAGGTCCGGGAGCGCTGCTTAGCTCTGCAGAGCACCGTACCTTCGTCTTTAGCCTCTCTTCTCGTCTACATCTTAGCAAAAAGCTTTTCCACTCTGTCTGGCAAGGAGAAACTGTGCCAGCACAAAAAACATCTCCCACCGTGTTCTAGAAGCTGCACGGAGGTCTTCCTAGTGTTTTGCAAGAAGAGAAAGAAAGTTGTCCAAAACAGCTTGCAATCGAATGTTCATGTCAATAGAAAAGGCAGGAGAGTGGTCAGGTACTGTTTTCTCTCAGTTGTCAAGCTGCGCACACAATCGCAGTGTTGTACAGCTTGTTTCATCGCCTTTGCCAAGTTGCCGCTCTCTCCGGCTCCCGGAGACGAAGAAGCTGCTTCTTCGCGCAAAGACGATTCTGCCGCTCACAGTGCTCTGCGGTGTGCGCCTTCTGCCGAAAGAGGCACGGGAGCAGTGCTTAGCTCTGCAGAGCACCGTACCTTCGTCTTTAGCCTCTCTTCTCGTCTACATCTTAGCAAAAAGCTTTTCCACTCTGTCTGGCAAGGAGCAACTGTGCCAGCACAAAAAACATCTCCCATCGTGTTCTAGAAGCTGCACGGAGGTCTGCCGAGTGTTTTGCAAGAAGAGAAAGAAAGTTGTCCAAAACAGCTTGCAATCGAATGTTCATGTGAATAGAGAAGGCAGGAGAGTGGTCAGGTACTGTTTTCTCTCAGTTGGCAAGCTGCGCACACAATCGCAGTGTTGTACAGCTTGTTTCATCACCTTTGCGAAGTTGCCGCTCTCTCCGGCTCCCGGAGACGAAGAAGCTGCTTCTTCGCGCAAAGACGATTCTGCCGCTGACAGTGTTCTGCGGTGTGCGCCTTCTGCCGAAAGAGGCACGGGAGCAGTGCTTAGCTCTGCAGAGCACTGTACCTTCGTCTTTAGCCTCTCTTCTCGTCTACATCTTAGCAAAAAGCTTTTCCACTCTGTCTGGCAAGGAGAAACTGTGCCAGCACAGAAAACATCTCCCATCGTGTTCTAGAGGCTGCACGGAGGTCTGCCGAGTGTTTTGCAAGAAGAGAAAGAAAGTTGTCCAAACCAGATTCCAATCGAATGTTCATGTGAATAGAAAAGGCAGGAGAGTGGTCAGGTACTGTTTTCTCTCAGTTGGCAAGCTGCGCACACAATCGCAGTGTTGTACAGCTTGTTTCATCACCTTTGCGAAGCTGCCGCTCTCTCCGGCTCCCGGAGACGAAGAAGCTGCTTCTTCGCGCAAAGACGATTCTGCCGCTCACAGTGCTCTGCGGTGTGCGCCTTCTGCCGAAAGAGGCACGGGAGCAGTGCTTAGCTCTGCAGAGCACCGTACCTTCGTCTTTAGCCTCTCTTCTCGTCTACATCTTAGCAAAAAGCTTTTCCACTCTGTCTGGCAAGGAGAAACTGTGCCAGCACAAAAAACATCTCCCATCGTGTTCTAGAAGCTGCACGGAGGTCTGCCGAGTGTTTTGCAAGAAGAGAAAGAAAGTTTTCCAAAACAGCTTGCAATCGAATGTTCATGTGAATAGAAAAGGCAGGAGAGTGGTCAGGTACTGTTTTCTCTCAGTTGGCAAGCTGCGCACACAATCGCAGTGTTGTACAGCTTGTTTCATCACCTTTGCGAAGTTGCCGCTCTCTCCGGCTGCCGGAGACGAAGAAGCTGCTTCTTCGCGCAAAGACGATTCTGCCGCTCACAGTGCTCTGCGGTGTGCGGCTTCTGCCGAAAGAGGTCCGGGAGCGGTGCTTATCTCTGCAGAGCACCGTACCTTCGTCTTTAGCCTCTCTTCTCGTCTACATCTTAGCAAAAAGCTTTTCCACTCTGTCTGGCAAGGAGCAACTGTGCCAGCACAAAAAACATCTCCCATCGTGTTCTAGAAGCTGCACGGAGGTCTGCCGAGTGTTTTGCAAGAAGAGAAAGAAAGTTGTCCAAAACAGCTTGCAATCGAATGTTCATGTGAATAGAGAAGGCAGGAGAGTGGTCAGGTACTGTTTTCTCTCAGTTGGCAAGCTGCGCACACAATCGCAGTGTTGTACAGCTTGTTTCATCACCTTTGCCAAGTTGCCGCTCTCTCCGGCTCCCGGAGACGAAGAAGCTGCTTCTTCGCGCAAAGACGATTCTGCCGCTGACAGTGTTCTGCGGTGTGCGCCTTCTGCCGAAAGAGGCACGGGAGCAGTGCTTAGCTCTGCAGAGCACTGTACCTTCGTCTTTAGCCTCTCTTCTCGTCTACATCTTAGCAAAAAGCTTTTCCACTCTGTCTGGCAAGGAGAAACTGTGCCAGCACAGAAAACATCTCCCATCGTGTTCTAGAGGCTGCACGGAGGTCTGCCGAGTGTTTTGCAAGAAGAGAAAGAAAGTTGTCCAAACCAGATTCCAATCGAATGTTCATGTGAATAGAAAAGGCAGGAGAGTGGTCAGGTACTGTTTTCTCTCAGTTGGCAAGCTGCGCACACAATCGCAGTGTTGTACAGCTTGTTTCATCACCTTTGCGAAGCTGCCGCTCTCTCCGGCTCCCGGAGACGAAGAAGCTGCTTCTTCGCGCAAAGACGATTCTGCCGCTCACAGTGCTCTGCGGTGTGCGGCTTCTGCCGAAAGAGGTCCGGGAGCGCTGCTTAGCTCTGCAGAGCACCGTACCTTCGTCTTTAGCCTCTCTTCTCGTCTACATCTTAGCAAAAAGCTTTTCCACTCTGTCTGGCAAGGAGAAACTGTGCCAGCACAGAAAACATCTCCCATCGTGTTCTAGAGGCTGCACGGAGGTCTGCCGAGTGTTTTACAAGAAGAGAAAGAAAGTTGTCCAAAACAGCTTGCAATCGAATGTTCATGTCAATAGAAAGGCAGGAGAGTGGTCAGGTACTGTTTTCTCTCAGTTGGCAAACTGCACACAAAATCGCAGTGTTGTACAGCTTGTTTCATCACCTTTGCGAAGTTGCCGCTCTCTCCGGCTCCCGGAGACGAAGAAGCTGCTTCTTCGCGCAAAGACGATTCTGCCGCTCACAGTGCTCTGCGGTGTGCGCCTTCTGCCGAAAGAGGTCCGGGAGCGCTGCTTAGCTCTGCAGAGCACCGTACCTTCGTCTTTAGCCTCTCTTCTCGTCTACATCTTAGCAAAAAGCTTTTCCACTCTGTCTGGCAAGGAGAAACTGTGCCAGCACAAAAAACATCTCCCACCGTGTTCTAGAAGCTGCACGGAGGTCTTTCTAGTGTTTTGCAAGAAGAGAAAGAAAGTTGTCCAAAACAGCTTGCAATCGAATGTTCATGTGAATAGAGAAGGCAGGAGAGTGGTCAGGTACTGTTTTCTCTCAGTTGGCAAGCTGCGCACACAATCGCAGTGTTGTACAGCTTGTTTCATCACCTTTGCCAAGTTGCCGCTCTCTCCGGCTCCCGGAGACGAAGAAGCTGCTTCTTCGCGCAAAGACGATTCTGCCGCTCACAGTGCTCTGCGGTGTGCGCCTTCTGCCGAAAGAGGCACGGGAGCAGTGCTTAGCTCTGCAGAGCACCGTACCTTCGTCTTTAGGCTCTCTTCTCGTCTACATCTTAGCAAAAAGCTTTTCCACTCTGTCTGGCAAGGAGAAACTGTGCCAGCACAGAAAACATCTCCCATCGTGTTCTAGAGGCTGCACGGAGGTCTGCCGAGTGTTTTACAAGAAGAGAAAGAAAGTTGTCCAAAACAGCTTGCAATCGAATGTTCATGTGAATAGAAAGGCAGGAGAGTGGTCAGGTACTGTTTTCTCTCAGTTGGCAAGCTGCGCACACAATCGCAGTGTTGTACAGCTTGTTTCATCACCTTTGCCAAGTTGCCGCTCTCTCCGGCTCCCGGAGACGAAGAAGCTGCTTCTTCGCGCAAAGACGATTCTGCCGCTCACAGTGCTCTGCGGTGTGCGCCTTCTGCCGAAAGAGGTCCGGGAGCGCTGCTTAGCTCTGCAGAGCACCGTACCTTCGTCTTTAGCCTCTCTTCTCGTCTACATCTTAGCAAAAAGCTTTTCCACTCTGTCTGGCAAGGAGCAACTGTGCCAGCACAAAAAACATCTCCCATCGTGTTCTAGAAGCTGCACGGAGGTCTGCCGAGTGTTTTGCAAGAAGAGAAAGAAAGTTGTCCAAAACAGCTTGCAATCGAATGTTCATGTGAGTAGAGAAGGCAGGAGAGTGGTCAGGTACTGTTTTCTCTCAGTTGGCAAGCTGCGCACACAATCGCAGTGTTGTACAGCTTGTTTCATCACCTTTGCGAAGTTGCCGCTCTCTCCGGCTCCCGGAGACGAAGAAGCTGCTTCTTCGCGCAAAGACGATTCTGCCGCTCACAGTGTTCTGCGGTGTGCGCCTTCTGCCGAAAGAGGTCCGGGAGCGGTGCTTAGCTCTGCAGAGCACCGTACCTTCGTCTTTAGCCTCTCTTCTCGTCTACATCTTAGCAAAAAGCTTTTCCACTCTGTCTGGCAAGGAGAAACTGTGCCAGCACAAAAAATATCTCCCATCGTGTTCTAGACGCTGCACGGAGGTCTGCCGAGTGTTTTGCAAGAAGAGAAAGAAAGATGTCCAAAACAGCTTGCAATCGAATGTTCATGTGAATAGAAAAGGCAGGAGAGTGGTCAGGTACTGTTTTCTCTCAGTTGGCAAGCTGCGCACACAATCGCAGTGTTGTACAGCTTGTTTCATCACCTTTGCCAAGTTGCCGCTCTCTCCGGCTCCCGGAGACGAAGAAGCTGCTTCTTCGCGCAAAGACGATTCTGCCGCTCACAGTGCTCTGCGGTGTGCGCCTTCTGCCGAAAGAGGCACGGGAGCGGTGCTTAGCTCTGCAGAGCACCGTACCTTCGTCTTTAGCCTCTCTTCTCGTCTACATCTTAGCAAAAAGCTTTTCCACTCTGTCTGGCAAGGAGAAACTGTGCCAGCACAGAAAACATCTCCCATCGTGTTCTAGAGGCTGCACGGAGGTCTGCCGAGTGTTTTGCAAGAAGAGAAAGAAAGTTGTCAAAACAGCTTGCAATCGAATGTTCATGTCAATAGAAAAGGCAGGAGAGTGGTCAGGTACTGTTTTCTCTCAGTTGGCAAGCTGCGCACACAATCGCAGTGTTGTACAGCTTGTTTCATCACCTTTGCCAAGTTGCCGCTCTCTCCGGCTCCCGGAGACGAAGAAGCTGCTTCTTCGCGCAAAGACGATTCTGCCGCTCACAGTGCTCTGCGGTGTGCGGCTTCTGCCGAAAGAGGTCCGGGAGCGCTGCTTAGCTCTGCAGAGCACCGTACCTTCGTCTTTAGCCTCTCTTCTCGTCTACATCTTAGCAAAAAGCTTTTCCACTCTGTCTGGCAAGGAGAAACTGTGCCAGCACAAAAAACATCTCCCACCGTGTTCTAGAAGCTGCACGGAGGTCTTTCTAGTGTTTTGCAAGAAGAGAAAGAAAGTTGTCCAAAACAGCTTGCAATCGAATGTTCATGTGAATAGAAAAGGCAGGAGAGTGGTCAGGTACTGTTTTCTCTCAGTTGGCAAGCTGCGCACACAATCGCAGTGTTGTACAGCTTGTTTCATCACCTTTGCGAAGTTGCCGCTCTCTCCGGCTCCCGGAGACGAAGAAGCTGCTTCTTCGCGCAAAGACGATTCTGGCGCTCACAGTGTTTTGCGGTGTGCGCCTTCTGCCGAAAGAGGCACGGGAGCGGTGCTTAGCTCTGCAGAGCACCGTACCTTCGTCTTTAGCCTCTCTTCTCGTCTACATCTTAGCAAAAAGCTTTTCCACTCTGTCTGGCAAGGAGAAACTGTGCCAGCACAAAAAACATCTCCCATCGTGTTCTAGAGGCTGCACGGAGGTCTGCCGAGTGTTTTGCAAGAAGAGAAAGAAAGTTGTCCAAAACAGCTTGCAATCGAATGTTCATGTGAATAGAAAAGGCAGGAGAGTGGTCAGGTACTGTTTTCTCTCAGTTGGCAAGCTGCGCACACAATCGCAGTGTTGTATAGCTTGTTTCATCACCTTTGCCAAGTTGCCGCTCTCTCCGGCTCCCGGAGACGAAGAAGCTGCTTCTTCGCGCAAAGACGATTCTGCCGCTCACAGTGTTCTGCGGTGTGCGCCTTCTGCCGAAAGAGGCACGGGAGCGGTGCTTAGCTCTGCAGAGCACTGTACCTTCGTCTTTAGCCTCTCTTCTCGTCTACATCTTAGCAAAAAGCTTTTCCACTCTGTCTGGCAAGGAGAAACTGTGCCAGCACAGAAAACATCTCCCATCGTGTTCTAGAGGCTGCACGGAGGTCTGCCGAGTGTTTTGCAAGAAGAGAAAGAAAGTTGTCCAAACCAGATTCCAATCGAATGTTCATGTGAATAGAAAAGGCAGGAGAGTGGTCAGGTACTGTTTTCTCTCAGTTGGCAAGCTGCGCACACAATCGCAGTGTTGTACAGCTTGTTTCATAACCTTTGCGTAGCTGCCGCTCTCTCCGGCTCCCGGAGACGAAGAAGCTGCTTCTTCGCGCAAAGACGATTCTGGCGCTCACAGTGTTTTGCGGTGTGCGCCTTCTGCCGAAATAGGCACGGGAGCGGTGCTTAGCTCTGCAGAGCACCGTACCTTCGTCTTTAGCCTCTCTTCTCGTCTACATCTTAGCAAAAAGCTTTTCCACTCTGTCTGGCAAGGAGAAACTGTGCCAGCACAAAAAACATCTCCCATCGTGTTCTAGAAGCTGCACGGAGGTCTGCCGAGTGTTTTGCAAGAAGAGAAAGAAAGTTGTCCAAAACAGCTTGCAATCGAATGTTCATGTGAATAGAAAAGGCAGGAGAGTGGTCAGGTACTGTTTTCTCTCAGTTGGCAAGCTGCGCACACAATCGCAGTGTTGTACAGCTTGTTTCATCACCTTTGCCAAGTTGCCGCTCTCTCCGGCTCCCGGAGACGAAGAAGCTGCTTCTTCGCGCAAAGACGATTCTGCCGCTCACAGTGCTCTGCGGTGTGCGGCTTCTGCCGAAAGAGGTCCGGGAGCGCTGCTTAGCTCTGCAGAGCACCGTACCTTCGTCTTTAGCCTCTCTTCTCGTCTACATCTTAGCAAAAAGCTTTTCCACTCTGTCTGGCAAGGAGAAACTGTGCCAGCACAAAAAACATCTCCCACCGTGTTCTAGAAGCTGCACGGAGGTCTTCCTAGTGTTTTGCAAGAAGAGAAAGAAAGTTGTCCAAAACAGCTTGCAATCGAATGTTCATGTCAATAGAAAAGGCAGGAGAGTGGTCAGGTACTGTTTTCTCTCAGTTGGCAAGCTGCGCACACAATCGCAGTGTTGTACAGCTTGTTTCATCGCCTTTGCCAAGTTGCCGCTCTCTCCGGCTCCCGGAGACGAAGAAGCTGCTTCTTCGCGCAAAGACGATTCTGCCGCTCACAGTGCTCTGCGGTGTGCGCCTTCTGCCGAAAGAGGCACGGGAGCAGTGCTTAGCTCTGCAGAGCACCGTACCTTCGTCTTTAGCCTCTCTTCTCGTCTACATCTTAGCAAAAAGCTTTTCCACTCTGTCTGGCAAGGAGAAACTGTGCCAGCACAAAAAACATCTCCCATCGTGTTCTAGAAGCTGCACGGAGGTCTGCCGAGTGTTTTGCAAGAAGAGAAAGAAAGTTGTCCAAAACAGCTTGCAATCGAATGTTCATGTGAATAGAAAAGGCAGGAGAGTGGTCAGGTACTGTTTTCTCTCAGTTGGCAAGCTGCGCACACAATCGCAGTGTTGTACAGCTTGTTTCATCACCTTTGCGAAGTTGCCGCTCTCTCCGGCTGCCGGAGACGAAGAAGCTGCTTCTTCGCGCAAAGACGATTCTGGCGCTCACAGTGCTCTGCGGTGTGCGGCTTCTGCCGAAAGAGGTCCGGGAGCGGTGCTTATCTCTGCAGAGCACCGTACCTTCGTCTTTAGCCTCTCTTCTCGTCTACATCTTAGCAAAAAGCTTTTCCACTCTGTCTGGCAAGGAGCAACTGTGCCAGCACAAAAAACATCTCCCATCGTGTTCTAGAAGCTGCACGGAGGTCTGCCGAGTGTTTTGCAAGAAGAGAAAGAAAGTTGTCCAAAACAGCTTGCAATCGAATGTTCATGTGAATAGAGAAGGCAGGAGAGTGGTCAGGTACTGTTTTCTCTCAGTTGGCAAGCTGCGCACACAATCGCAGTGTTGTACAGCTTGTTTCATCACCTTTGCCAAGTTGCCGCTCTCTCCGGCTCCCGGAGACGAAGAAGCTGCTTCTTCGCGCAAAGACGATTCTGCCGCTGACAGTGTTCTGCGGTGTGCGCCTTCTGCCGAAAGAGGCACGGGAGCAGTGCTTAGCTCTGCAGAGCACTGTACCTTCGTCTTTAGCCTCTCTTCTCGTCTACATCTTAGCAAAAAGCTTTTCCACTCTGTCTGGCAAGGAGAAACTGTGCCAGCACAGAAAACATCTCCCATCGTGTTCTAGAGGCTGCACAAAGGTCTGCCGAGTGTTTTGCAAGAAGAGAAAGAAAGTTGTCCAAAACAGCTTGCAATCGAATGTTCATGTGAATAGAAAAGGCAGGAGAGTGGTCAGGTACTGTTTTCTCTCAGTTGGCAAGCTGCGCACACAATCGCAGTGTTGTACAGCTTGTTTCATCACCTTTGCGAAGCTGCCGCTCTCTCCGGCTCCCGGAGACGAAGAAGCTGCTTCTTCGCGCAAAGACGATTCTGCCGCTCACAGTGCTCTGCGGTGTGCGGCTTCTGCCGAAAGAGGTCCGGGAGCGCTGCTTAGCTCTGCAGAGCACCGTACCTTCGTCTTTAGCCTCTCTTCTCGTCTACATCTTAGCAAAAAGCTTTTCCACTCTGTCTGGCAAGGAGAAACTGTGCCAGCACAGAAAACATCTCCCATCGTGTTCTAGAGGCTGCACGGAGGTCTGCCGAGTGTTTTACAAGAAGAGAAAGAAAGTTGTCCAAAACAGCTTGCAATCGAATGTTCATGTCAATAGAAAGGCAGGAGAGTGGTCAGGTACTGTTTTCTCTCAGTTGGCAAACTGCACACAAAATCGCAGTGTTGTACAGCTTGTTTCATCACCTTTGCGAAGTTGCCGCTCTCTCCGGCTCCCGGAGACGAAGAAGCTGCTTCTTCGCGCAAAGACGATTCTGCCGCTCACAGTGCTCTGCGGTGTGCGCCTTCTGCCGAAAGAGGTCCGGGAGCGCTGCTTAGCTCTGCAGAGCACCGTACCTTCGTCTTTAGCCTCTCTTCTCGTCTACATCTTAGCAAAAAGCTTTTCCACTCTGTCTGGCAAGGAGAAACTGTGCCAGCACAAAAAACATCTCCCACCGTGTTCTAGAAGCTGCACGGAGGTCTTTCTAGTGTTTTGCAAGAAGAGAAAGAAAGTTGTCCAAAACAGCTTGCAATCGAATGTTCATGTGAATAGAGAAGGCAGGAGAGTGGTCAGGTACTGTTTTCTCTCAGTTGGCAAGCTGCGCACACAATCGCAGTGTTGTACAGCTTGTTTCATCACCTTTGCCAAGTTGCCGCTCTCTCCGGCTCCCGGAGACGAAGAAGCTGCTTCTTCGCGCAAAGACGATTCTGCCGCTCACAGTGCTCTGCGGTGTGCGCCTTCTGCCGAAAGAGGCACGGGAGCGCTGCTTCGCTCTGCAGAGCACCGTACCTTCGTCTTTAGCCTCTCTTCTCGTCTACATCTTAGCAAAAAGCTTTTCCACTCTGTCTGGCAAGGAGAAACTGTGCCAGCACAAAAAACATCTCCCATCGTGTTCTAGAAGCTGCACGGAGGTCTTTCTAGTGTTTTGCAAGAAGAGAAAGAAAGTTGTCCAAAACAGCTTGCAATCGAATGTTCATGTGAATAGAGAAGGCAGGAGAGTGGTCAGGTACTGTTTTCTCTCAGTTGGCAAGCTGCGCACACAATCGCAGTGTTGTACAGCTTGTTTCATCACCTTTGCCAAGTTGCCGCTCTCTCCGGCTCCCGGAGACGAAGAAGCTGCTTCTTCGCGCAAAGACGATTCTGCCGCTCACAGTGCTCTGCGGTGTGCGCCTTCTGCCGAAAGAGGCACGGGAGCGCTGCTTAGCTCTGCAGAGCACTGTACCTTCGTCTTTAGCCTCTCTTCTCGTCTACATCTTAGCAAAAAGCTTTTCCACTCTGTCTGGCAAGGAGAAACTGTGCCAGCACAGAAAACATCTCCATCGTGTTCTAGAGGCTGCACGGAGGTCTGCCGAGTGTTTTGCAAGAAGAGAAAGAAAGTTGTCCAAACCAGATTCCAATCGAATGTTCATGTGAATAGAGAAGGCAGGAGAGTGGTCAGGTACTGTTTTCTCTCAGTTGGCAAGCTGCGCACACAATCGCAGTGTTGTACAGCTTGTTTCATCACCTTTGCGAAGCTGCCGCTCTCTCCGGCTCCCGGAGACGAAGAAGCTGCTTCTTCGCGCAAAGACGATTCTGGCGCTCACAGTGTTTTGCGGTGTGCGCCTTCTGCCGAAATAGGCACGGGAGCGGTGCTTAGCTCTGCAGAGCACCGTACCTTCGTCTTTAGCCTCTCTTCTCGTCTACATCTTAGCAAAAAGCTTTTCCACTCTGTCTGGCAAGGAGAAACTGTGCCAGCACAGAAAACATCTCCCATCGTGTTCTAGAGGCTGCACGGAGGTCTGCCGAGTGTTTTGCAAGAAGAGAAAGAAAGTTGTCCAAAACAGCTTGCAATCGAATGTTCATGTCAATAGAAAAGGCAGGAGAGTGGTCAGGTACTGTTTTCTCTCAGTTGGCAAGCTGCGCACACAATCGCAGTGTTGTACAGCTTGTTTCATCACCTTTGCCAAGTTGCCGCTCTCTCCGGCTCCCGGAGACGAAGAAGCTGCTTCTTCGCGCAAAGACGATTCTGCCGCTCACAGTGCTCTGCGGTGTGCGCCTTCTGCCGAAAGAGGTCCGGGAGCGCTGCTTAGCTCTGCAGAGCACCGTACCTTCGTCTTTAGCCTCTCTTCTCGTCTACATCTTAGCAAAAAGCTTTTCCACTCTGTCTGGCAAGGAGAAACTGTGCCAGCACAAAAACATCTCCCACCGTGTTCTAGAAGCTTCACGGAGGTCTTCCTAGTGTTTTGCAAGAAGAGAAAGAAAGTTGTCCAAAACAGCTTGCAATCGAATGTTCATGTGAATAGAAAAGGCAGGAGAGTGGTCAGGTACTGTTTTCTCTCACTTGGCAAGCTGCGCACACAATCGCAGTGTTGTACAGCTTGTTCAATCACCTTTGCGAAGTTGCCGATTTCTCCGGCTCCCGGAGACGAAGAAGCTGCTTCTTCGCGCAAAGACGATTCTGCCGCTCATAGTGCTCTGCGGTGTGCGGCTTCTGCCGAAAGAGGTCCGGGAGCGCTGCTTAGCTCTGCAGAGCACCGTACCTTCGTCTTTAGCCTCTCTTCTCGTCTACATCTTAGCAAAAAGCTTTTCCACTCTGTCTGGCAAGGAGAAACTGTGCCAGCACAAAAAACATCTCCCATCGTGTTCTAGAAGCTGCACGGAGGTCTTTCTAGTGTTTTGCAAGAAGAGAAAGAAAGCTGTCCAAACCAGCTTGCAATCGAATGTTCATGTGAATAGAAAAGGCAGGAGAGTGGTCAGGTACTGTTTTCTCTCAGTTGGCAAGCTGCGCACACAATCGCAGTGTTGTACAGCTTGTTTCATCACCTTTGCCAAGTTGCCGCTCTCTCCGGCTCCCGGAGACGAAGAAGCTGCTTCTTCGCGCAAAGACGATTCTGCCGCTCACAGTGCTCTGCGGTTTGCGGCTTCTGCCGAAAGAGGTCCGGGAGCGCTGCTTCGCTCTGCAGAGCACCGTACCTTCGTCTTTAGCCTCTCTTCTCGTCTACATCTTAGCAAAAAGCTTTTCCACTCTGTCTGGCAAGGAGAAACTGTGCCAGCACAGAAAACATCTCCCATCGTGTTCTAGAAGCTGCACGGAGGTCTGCCGAGTGTTTTGCAAGAAGAGAAAGAAAGTTGTCCAAAACAGCTTCCAATCGAATGTTCATGTGAATAGAAAAGGCAGGAGAGTGGTCAGGTACTGTTTTCTCTCAGTTGGCAAGCTGCGCACACAATCGCAGTGTTGTACAGCTTGTTTCATCACCTTTGCCAAGTTGCCGCTCTCTCCGGCTCCCGGAGACGAAGAAGCTGCTTCTTCGCGCAAAGACGATTCTGCCGCTCACAGTGCTCTGCGGTGTGCGGCTTCTGCCGAAAGAGGTCCGGGAGCGCTGCTTAGCTCTGCAGAGCACCGTACCTTCGTCTTTAGCCTCTCTTCTCGTCTACATCTTAGCAAAAAGCTTTTCCACTCTGTCTGGCAAGGAGAAACTGTGCCAGCACAAAAAACATCTCCCACCGTGTTCTAGAAGCTGCACGGAGGTCTTCCTAGTGTTTTGCAAGAAGAGAAAGAAAGTTGTCCAAAACAGCTTGCAATCGAATGTTCATGTCAATAGAAAAGGCAGGAGAGTGGTCAGGTACTGTTTTCTCTCAGTTGTCAAGCTGCGCACACAATCGCAGTGTTGTACAGCTTGTTTCATCGCCTTTGCCAAGTTGCCGCTCTCTCCGGCTCCCGGAGACGAAGAAGCTGCTTCTTCGCGCAAAGACGATTCTGCCGCTCACAGTGCTCTGCGGTGTGCGCCTTCTGCCGAAAGAGGCACGGGAGCAGTGCTTAGCTCTGCAGAGCACCGTACCTTCGTCTTTAGCCTCTCTTCTCGTCTACATCTTAGCAAAAAGCTTTTCCACTCTGTCTGGCAAGGAGCAACTGTGCCAGCACAAAAAACATCTCCCATCGTGTTCTAGAAGCTGCACGGAGGTCTGCCGAGTGTTTTGCAAGAAGAGAAAGAAAGTTGTCCAAAACAGCTTGCAATCGAATGTTCATGTGAATAGAGAAGGCAGGAGAGTGGTCAGGTACTGTTTTCTCTCAGTTGGCAAGCTGCGCACACAATCGCAGTGTTGTACAGCTTGTTTCATCACCTTTGCGAAGTTGCCGCTCTCTCCGGCTCCCGGAGACGAAGAAGCTGCTTCTTCGCGCAAAGACGATTCTGCCGCTGACAGTGTTCTGCGGTGTGCGCCTTCTGCCGAAAGAGGCACGGGAGCAGTGCTTAGCTCTGCAGAGCACTGTACCTTCGTCTTTAGCCTCTCTTCTCGTCTACATCTTAGCAAAAAGCTTTTCCACTCTGTCTGGCAAGGAGAAACTGTGCCAGCACAGAAAACATCTCCCATCGTGTTCTAGAGGCTGCACGGAGGTCTGCCGAGTGTTTTGCAAGAAGAGAAAGAAAGTTGTCCAAACCAGATTCCAATCGAATGTTCATGTGAATAGAAAAGGCAGGAGAGTGGTCAGGTACTGTTTTCTCTCAGTTGGCAAGCTGCGCACACAATCGCAGTGTTGTACAGCTTGTTTCATCACCTTTGCGAAGCTGCCGCTCTCTCCGGCTCCCGGAGACGAAGAAGCTGCTTCTTCGCGCAAAGACGATTCTGCCGCTCACAGTGCTCTGCGGTGTGCGGCTTCTGCCGAAAGAGGTCCGGGAGCGCTGCTTAGCTCTGCAGAGCACCGTACCTTCGTCTTTAGCCTCTCTTCTCGTCTACATCTTAGCAAAAAGCTTTTCCACTCTGTCTGGCAAGGAGAAACTGTGCCAGCACAGAAAACATCTCCCATCGTGTTCTAGAGGCTGCACGGAGGTCTGCCGAGTGTTTTACAAGAAGAGAAAGAAAGTTGTCCAAAACAGCTTGCAATCGAATGTTCATGTCAATAGAAAGGCAGGAGAGTGGTCAGGTACTGTTTTCTCTCAGTTGGCAAACTGCACACAAAATCGCAGTCTTGTACAGCTTGTTTCATCACCTTTGCGAAGTTGCCGCTCTCTCCGGCTCCCGGAGACGAAGAAGCTGCTTCTTCGCGCAAAGACGATTCTGCCGCTCACAGTGCTCTGCGGTGTGCGCCTTCTGCCGAAAGAGGTCCGGGAGCGGTGCTTAGCTCTGCAGAGCACCGTACCTTCGTCTTTAGCCTCTCTTCTCGTCTACATCTTAGCAAAAAGCTTTTCCACTCTGTCTGGCAAGGAGAAACTGTGCCAGCACAAAAAACATCTCCCACCGTGTTCTAGAAGCTGCACGGAGGTCTTTCTAGTGTTTTGCAAGAAGAGAAAGAAAGTTGTCCAAAACAGCTTGCAATCGAATGTTCATGTGAATAGAGAAGGCAGGAGAGTGGTCAGGTACTGTTTTCTCTCAGTTGGCAAGCTGCGCACACAATCGCAGTGTTGTACAGCTTGTTTCATCACCTTTGCCAAGTTGCCGCTCTCTCCGGCTCCCGGAGACGAAGAAGCTGCTTCTTCGCGCAAAGACGATTCTGCCGCTCACAGTGCTCTGCGGTGTGCGCCTTCTGCCGAAAGAGGCACGGGAGCGCTGCTTCGCTCTGCAGAGCACCGTAACTTCGTCTTTAGCCTCTCTTCTCGTCTACATCTTAGCAAAAAGCTTTTCCACTCTGTCTGGCAAGGAGAAACTGTGCCAGCACAAAAAACATCTCCCATCGTGTTCTAGAAGCTGCACGGAGGTCTGCCGAGTGTTTTGCAAGAAGAGAAAGAAAGTTGTCCAAAACAGCTTGCAATCGAATGTTCATGTGAATAGAGAAGGCAGGAGAGTGGTCAGGTACTGTTTTCTCTCAGTTGGCAAGCTGCGCACACAATCGCAGTGTTGTACAGCTTATTTCATCACCTTTGCCAAGTTGCCGCTCTCTCCGGCTCCCGGAGACGAAGAAGCTGCTTCTTCGCGCAAAGACGATTCTGCCGCTCACAGTGCTCTGCGGTGTGCGCCTTCTGCCGAAAGAGGCACGGGAGCGGTGCTTAGCTCTGCAGAGCACTGTACCTTCGTCTTTAGCCTCTCTTCTCGTCTACATCTTAGCAAAAAGCTTTTCCACTCTGTCTGGCAAGGAGAAACTGTGCCAGCACAGAAAACATCTCCATCGTGTTCTAGAGGCTGCACGGAGGTCTGCCGAGTGTTTTGCAAGAAGAGAAAGAAAGTTGTCCAAACCAGATTCCAATCGAATGTTCATGTGAATAGAAAAGGCAGGAGAGTGGTCAGGTACTGTTTTCTCTCAGTTGGCAAGCTGCGCACACAATCGCAGTGTTGTACAGCTTGTTTCATCACCTTTGCGAAGCTGCCGCTCTCTCCGGCTCCCGGAGACGAAGAAGCTGCTTCTTCGCGCAAAGACGATTCTGGCGCTCACAGTGTTTTGCGGTGTGCGCCTTCTGCCGAAATAGGCACGGGAGCGGTGCTTAGCTCTGCAGAGCACCGTACCTTCGTCTTTAGCCTCTCTTCTCGTCTACATCTTAGCAAAAAGCTTTTCCACTCTGTCTGGCAAGGAGAAACTGTGCCAGCACAGAAAACATCTCCCATCGTGTTCTAGAGGCTGCACGGAAGTCTGCCGAGTGTTTTGCAAGAAGAGAAAGAAAGTTGTCCAAAACAGCTTGCAATCGAATGTTCATGTGAATAGAAAAGGCAGGAGAGTGGTCAGGTACTGTTTTCTCTCAGTTGGCAAGCTGCGCACACAATCGCAGTGTTGTACAGCTTGTTTCATCACCTTTGCCAAGTTGCCGCTCTCTCCGGCTCCCGGAGACGAAGAAGCTGCTTCTTCGCGCAAAGACGATTCTGCCGCTCACAGTGCTCTGCGGTGTGCGCCTTCTGCCGAAAGAGGTCCGGGAGCGGTGCTTAGCTCTGCAGAGCACCGTACCTTCGTCTTTAGCCTCTCTTCTCGTCTACATCTTAGCAAAAAGCTTTTCCACTCTGTCTGGCAAGGAGAAACTGTGCCAGCACAAAAACATCTCCCACCGTGTTCTAGAAGCTTCACGGAGGTCTTCCTAGTGTTTTGCAAGAAGAGAAAGAAAGTTGTCCAAAACAGCTTGCAATCGAATGTTCATGTGAATAGAAAAGGCAGGAGAGTGGTCAGGTACTGTTTTCTCTCAGTTGGCAAGCTGCGCACACAATCGCAGTGTTGTACAGCTTGTTCAATCACCTTTGCGAAGTTGCCGATTTCTCCGGCTCCCGGAGACGAAGAAGCTGCTTCTTCGCGCAAAGACGATTCTGCCGCTCATAGTGCTCTGCGGTGTGCGGCTTCTGCCGAAAGAGGTCCGGGAGCGCTGCTTAGCTCTGCAGAGCACCGTACCTTCGTCTTTAGCCTCTCTTCTCGTCTACATCTTAGCAAAAAGCTTTTCCACTCTGTCTGGCAAGGAGAAACTGTGCCAGCACAAAAAACATCTCCCATCGTGTTCTAGAAGCTGCACGGAGGTCTTTCTAGTGTTTTGCAAGAAGAGAAAGAAAGCTGTCCAAACCAGCTTGCAATCGAATGTTCATGTGAATAGAAAAGGCAGGAGAGTGGTCAGGTACTGTTTTCTCTCAGTTGGCAAGCTGCGCACACAATCGCAGTGTTGTACAGCTTGTTTCATCACCTTTGCCAAGTTGCCGCTCTCTCCGGCTCCCGGAGACGAAGAAGCTGCTTCTTCGCGCAAAGACGATTCTGCCGCTCACAGTGCTCTGCGGTTTGCGCCTTCTGCCGAAAGAGGTCCGGGAGCGCTGCTTCGCTCTGCAGAGCACCGTACCTTCGTCTTTAGCCTCTCTTCTCGTCTACATCTTAGCAAAAAGCTTTTCCACTCTGTCTGGCAAGGAGAAACTGTGCCAGCACAGAAAACATCTCCCATCGTGTTCTAGAAGCTGCACGGAGGTCTGCCGAGTGTTTTGCAAGAAGAGAAAGAAAGTTGTCCAAAACAGCTTGCAATCGAATGTTCATGTGAATAGAAAAGGCAGGAGAGTGGTCAGGTACTGTTTTCTCTCAGTTGGCAAGCTGCGCACACAATCGCAGTGTTGTACAGCTTGTTTCATCACCTTTGCCAAGTTGCCGCTCTCTCCGGCTCCCGGAGACGAAGAAGCTGCTTCTTCGCGCAAAGACGATTCTGCCGCTCACAGTGCTCTGCGGTGTGCGGCTTCTGCCGAAAGAGGTCCGGGAGCGCTGCTTAGCTCTGCAGAGCACCGTACCTTCGTCTTTAGCCTCTCTTCTCGTCTACATCTTAGCAAAAAGCTTTTCCACTCTGTCTGGCAAGGAGAAACTGTGCCAGCACAAAAAACATCTCCCACCGTGTTCTAGAAGCTGCACGGAGGTCTTTCTAGTGTTTTGCAAGAAGAGAAAGAAAGTTGTCCAAAACAGCTTGCAATCGAATGTTCATGTGAATAGAAAAGGCAGGAGAGTGGTCAGGTACTGTTTTCTCTCAGTTGGCAAGCTGCGCACACAATCGCAGTGTTGTACAGCTTGTTTCATCACCTTTGCGAAGTTGCCGCTCTCTCCGGCTCCCGGAGACGAAGAAGCTGCTTCTTCGCGCAAAGAACATTCTGCCGCTCACACTGCTCTGCGGTGTGCGCCTTCTGCCGAAAGCGGTCCGAGAGCGGTGCTTCGCTCTGCAGAGCACCGTACCTTCGTCTTTAGCCTCTCTTCTCGTCTACATCTTAGCAAAAAGCTTTTCCACTCTGTCTGGCAAGGAGCAACTGTGCCAGCACAAAAGACATCTCCCATCGTGTTCTAGAAGCTGCACGGAGGTCTGCCGAGTGTTTTGCAAGAAGAGAAAGAAAGTTGTCCAAAACAGCTTGCAATCGAATGTTCATGTGAATAGAGAAGGCAGGAGAGTGGTCAGGTACTGTTTTCTCTCAGTTGGCAAGCTGCGCACACAATCGCAGTGTTGTACAGCTTGTTTCATCACCTTTGCCAAGTTGCCGCTCTCTCCGGCTCCCGGAGACGAAGAAGCTGCTTCTTCGCGCAAAGACGATTCTGCCGCTCACAGTGTTCTGCGGTGTGCGCCTTCTGCCGAAAGACGCCCGGGAGCAGTGCTTAGCTCTGCAGAGCACCATACCTTCGTCTTTAGCCTCTCTTCTCGTCTACATCTTAGCAAAAAGCTTTTCCACTCTGTCTGGCAAGGAGAAACTGTGCCAGCACAGAAAACATCTCCCATCGTGTTCTAGAGGCTGCACGGAGGTCTGCCGAGTGTTTTACAAGAAGAGAAAGAAAGTTGTCCAAAACAGCTTGCAATCGAATGTTCATGTCAATAGAAAAGGCAGGAGAGTGGTCAGGTACTGTTTTCTCTCAGTTGGCAAGCTGCACACACAATCGCAGTGTTGTACAGCTTGTTTCATCACCTTTGCGAAGTTGCCGCTCTCTCCAGCTCCCGGAGACAAAGAAGCTGCTTCTTCGCGCAAAGACGATTCTGCCGCTCACACTGCTCTGCGGTGTGCGCCTTCTGCCGAAAGAGGTCCGGGAGCGCTGCTTAGCTCTGCAGAGCACCATACCTTCGTCTTTAGCCTCTCTTCTCGTCTACATCTTAGCAAAAAGCTTTTCCACTCTCTCTGGCAAGGAGAAACTGTGCCAGCACAAAAAATATCTCCCATCGTGTTCTAGACGCTGCACGGGGGTCTGCCGAGTGTTTTGCAAGAAGAGAAAGAAAGTTCTCCAAAACAGATTCCAATCGAATGTTCATGTGAATAGAAAAGGCAGGAGAGTGGTCAGGTACTGTTTTCTCTCAGTTGGCAAGCTGCGCACACAATCGCAGTGTTGTACAGCTTGTTTCATCACCTTTGCCAAGTTGCCGCTCTCTCCGGCTCCCGGAGACGAAGAAGCTGCTTCTTCGCGCAAAGACGATTCTGCCGCTCACAGTGCTCTGCGGTGTGCGCCTTCTGCCGAAATAGGCACGGGAGCAGTGCTTAGCTCTGCAGAGCACCGTACCTTCGTCTTTAGCCTCTCTTCTCGTCTACATCTTAGCAAAAAGCTTTTCCACTCTGTCTGGCAAGGAGAAACTGTGCCAGCACAGAAAACATCTCCCATCGTGTTCTAGAGGCTGCACGGAGGTCTGCCGAGTGTTTTGCAAGAAGAGAAAGAAAGTTGTCCAAAACAGCTTGCAATCGAATGTTCATGTCAATAGAAAAGGCAGGAGAGTGGTCAGGTACTGTTTTCTCTCAGTTGGCAAGCTGCGCACACAATCGCAGTGTTGTACAGCTTGTTTCATCACCTTTGCCAAGTTGCCGCTCTCTCCGGCTCCCGGAGACGAAGAAGCTGCTTCTTCGCGCAAAGACGATTCTGCCGCTCACAGTGCTCTGCGGTGTGCGGCTTCTGCCGAAAGAGGTCCGGGAGCGCTGCTTAGCTCTGCAGAGCACCGTACCTTCGTCTTTAGCCTCTCTTCTCGTCTACATCTTAGCAAAAAGCTTTTCCACTCTGTCTGGCAAGGAGAAACTGTGCCAGCACAAAAAACATCTCCCATCGTGTTCTAGAAGCTGCACGGAGGTCTGCCGAGTGTTTTGCAAGAAGAGAAAGAAAGTTGTCCAAAACAGCTTGCAATCGAATGTTCATGTGAATAGAGAAGGCAGGAGAGTGGTCAGGTACTGTTTTCTCTCAGTTGGCAAGCTGCGCACACAATCGCAGTGTTGTACAGCTTGTTTCATCACCTTTGCCAAGTTGCCGCTCTCTCCGGCTCCCGGAGACGAAGAAGCTGCTTCTTCGCGCAAAGACGATTCTGCCGCTCACAGTGCTCTGCGGTGTGCGCCTTCTGCCGAAAGAGGTCCGGGAGCGGTGCTTAGCTCTGCAGAGCACTGTACCTTCGTCTTTAGCCTCTCTTCTCGTCTACATCTTAGCAAAAAGCTTTTCCACTCTGTCTGGCAAGGAGAAACTGTGCCAGCACAGAAAACATCTCCCATCGTGTTCTAGAGGCTGCACGGAGGTCTGCCGAGTGTTTTGCTAGAAGAGAAAGAAAGCTGTCCAAAACAGATTCCAATCGAATGTTCATGTGAATAGAAAAGGCAGGAGAGTGGTCAGGTACTGTTTTCTCTCAGTTGGCAAGCTGCGCACACAATCGCAGTGTTGTACAGCTTGTTTCATCACCTTTGCGAAGTTGCCGCTCTCTCCGGCTCCCGGAGACGAAGAAGCTGCTTCTTCGCGCAAAGACGATTCTGCCGCTCACAGTGCTCTGCGGTGTGCGCCTTCTGCCGAAAGAGGTCCGGGAGCGCTGCTTAGCTCTGCAGAGCACCGTACCTTCGTCTTTAGCCTCTCTTCTCGTCTACATCTTAGCAAAAAGCTTTTCCACTCTGTCTGGCAAGGAGAAACTGTGCCAGCACAGAAAACATCTCCCATCGTGTTCTAGAGGCGGCACGGAGGTCTTCCGAGTGTTTTGCAAGAAGAGAAAGAAAGTTGTCCAAAACAGATTCCAATCGAATGTTCATGTGAATAGAAAAGGCAGGAGAGTGGTCAGGTACTGTTTTCTCTCAGTTGGCAAGCTGCGCACACAATCGCAGTGTTGTACAGCTTGTTTCATCACCTTTGCGAAGTTGCCGCTCTCTCCGGCTCCCGGAGACGAAGAAGCTGCTTCTTCGCGCAAAGACGATTCTGGCGCTCACAGTGTTTTGCGGTGTGCGCCTTCTGCCGAAATAGGCACGGGAGCGGTGCTTAGCTCTGCAGAGCACCGTACCTTCGTCTTTAGCCTCTCTTCTCGTCTACATCTTAGCAAAAAGCTTTTCCACTCTGTCTGGCAAGGAGAAACTGTGCCAGCACAAAAAATATCTCCCATCGTGTTCTAGACGCTGCACGGAGGTCTGCCGAGTGTTTTGCAAGAAGAGAAAGAAAGTTGTCCAAAACAGCTTGCAATCGAATGTTCATGTGAATAGAAAAGGCAGGAGAGTGGTCAGGTACTGTTTTCTCTCAGTTGGCAAGCTGCGCACACAATCGCAGTGTTGTACAGCTTGTTTCATCACCTTTGCGAAGTTGCCGCTCTCTCCGGCTCCCGGAGACGAAGAAGCTGCTTCTTCGCGCAAAGACGATTCTGCCGCTCACAGTGCTCTGCGGTGTGCGCCTTCTGCCGAAAGAGGTCCGGGAGCGGTGCTTCGCTCTGCAGAGCACCGTACCTTCGTCTTTAGCCTCTCTTCTCGTCTACATCTTAGCAAAAAGCTTTTCCACTCTGTCTGGCAAGGAGCAACTGTGCCAGCACAAAAAACATCTCCCATCGTGTTCTAGAAGCTGCACGGAGGTCTGCCGAGTGTTTTGCAAGAAGAGAAAGAAAGTTGTCCAAAACAGCTTGCAATCGAATGTTCATGTGAATAGAGAAGGCAGGAGAGTGGTCAGGTACTGTTTTCTCTCAGTTGGCAAGCTGCGCACACAATCGCAGTGTTGTACAGCTTGTTTCATCACCTTTGCCAAGTTGCCGCTCTCTCCGGCTCCCGGAGACGAAGAAGCTGCTTCTTCGCGCAAAGACGATTCTGCCGCTCACACTGCTCTGCGGTGTGCGCCTTCTGCCGAAATAGGCACGGGAGCGCTGCTTAGCTCTGCAGAGCACTGTACCTTCGTCTTTAGCCTCTCTTCTCGTCTACATCTTAGCAAAAAGCTTTTCCACTCTGTCTGGCAAGGAGAAACTGTGCCAGCACAGAAAACATCTCCCATCGTGTTCTAGAGGCTGCACGGAGGTCTGCCGAGTGTTTTGCAAGAAGAGAAAGAAAGTTGTCCAAACCAGATTCCAATCGAATGTTCATGTGAATAGAAAAGGCAGGAGAGTGGTCAGGTACTGTTTTCTCTCAGTTGGCAAGCTGCGCACACAATCGCAGTGTTGTACAGCTTGTTTCATCACCTTTGCGAAGCTGCCGCTCTCTCCGGCTCCCGGAGACGAAGAAGCTGCTTCTTCGCGCAAAGACGATTCTGCCGCTCACGGTGCTCTGCGGTGTGCGCCTTCTGCCGAAAGAGGTCCGGGAGCGGTGCTTAGCTCTGCAGAGCACCGTACCTTCGTCTTTAGCCTCTCTTCTCGTCTACATCTTAGCAAAAAGCTTTTCCACTCTGTCTGGCAAGGAGAAACTGTGCCAGCACAAAAAACATCTCCCATCGTGTTCTAGAAGCTGCACGGAGGTCTGCCGAGTGTTTTGCAAGAAGAGAAAGAAAGTTGTCCAAAACAGCTTGCAATCGAATGTTCATGTGAATAGAGAAGGCAGGAGAGTGGTCAGGTACTGTTTTCTCTCAGTTGTCAAGCTGCGCACACAATCGCAGTGTTGTACAGCTTGTTTCATCACCTTTGCGAAGTTGCCGCTCTCTCCGGCTCCCGGAGACGAAGAAGCTGCTTCTTCGCGCAAAGACGATTCTGCCGCTCGCAGTGCTCTGCGGTGTGCGCCTTCTGCCGAAATAGGCACGGGAGCGGTGCTTAGCTCTGCAGAGCACCGTACCTTCGTCTTTAGCCTCTCTTCTCGTCTACATCTTAGCAAAAAGCTTTTCCACTCTGTCTGGCAAGGAGAAACTGTGCCAGCACAGAAAACATCTCCCATCGTGTTCTAGAGGCTGCACGGAGGTCTGCCGAGTGTTTTGCAAGAAGAGAAAGAAAGTTGTCCAAAACAGATTCCAATCGAATGTTCATGTGAATAGAAAAGGCAGGAGAGTGGTCAGGTACTGTTTTCTCTCAGTTGGCAAGCTGCGCACACAATCGCAGTGTTGTACAGCTTGTTTCATCACCTTTGCGAAGTTGCCGCTCTCTCCGGCTCCCGGAGACGAAGAAGCTGCTTCTTCGCGCAAAGACGATTCTGCCGCTCACAGTGTTTTGCGGTGTGCGCCTTCTGCCGAAATAGGCACGGCAGCGGGGCTTAGCTCTGCAGAGCACCGTACCTTCGTCTTTAGCCTCTCTTCTCGTCTACATCTTAGCAAAAAGCTTTTCCACTCTGTCTGGCAAGGAGAAACTGTGCCAGCACAGAAAACATCTCCCATCGTGTTCTAGAGGCTGCACGGAGGTCTGCCGAGTGTTTTGCAAGAAGAGAAAGAAAGTTGTCCAAAACAGCTTGCAATCGAATGTTCATGTCAATAGAAAAGGCAGGAGAGTGGTCAGGTACTGTTTTCTCTCAGTTGGCAAGCTGCGCACACAATCGCAGTGTTGTACAGCTTGTTTCATCACCTTTGCCAAGTTGCCGCTCTCTCCGGCTCCCGGAGACGAAGAAGCTGCTTCTTCGCGCAAAGACGATTCTGCCGCTCACACTGCTCTGCGGTGTGCGCCTTCTGCCGAAAGAGGTCCGGGAGCGCTGCTTAGCTCTGCAGAGCACCATACCTTCGTCTTTAGCCTCTCTTCTCGTCTACATCTTAGCAAAAAGCTTTTCCACTCTGTCTGGCAAGGAGAAACTGTGCCAGCACAAAAAATATCTCCCATCGTGTTCTAGACGCTGGACGGGGGTCTGCCGAGTGTTTTGCAAGAAGAGAAAGAAAGTTGTCCAAAACAGATTCCAATCGAATGTTCATGTGAATAGAAAAGGCAGGAGAGTGGTCAGGTACTGTTTTCTCTCAGTTGGCAAGCTGCGCACACAATCGCAGTGTTGTACAGCTTGTTTCATCACCTTTGCCAAGTTGCCGCTCTCTCCGGCTCCCGGAGACGAAGAAGCTGCTTCTTCGCGCAAAGACGATTCTGCCGCTCGCAGTGCTCTGCGGTGTGCGCCTTCTGCCGAAATAGGCACGGGAGCGGTGCTTAGCTCTGCAGAGCACCGTACCTTCGTCTTTAGCCTCTCTTCTCGTCTACATCTTAGCAAAAAGCTTTTCCACTCTGTCTGGCAAGGAGAAACTGTGCCAGCACAGAAAACATCTCCCATCGTGTTCTAGAGGCTGCACGGAGGTCTGCCGAGTGTTTTGCAAGAAGAGAAAGAAAGTTGTCCAAAACAGATTCCAATCGAATGTTCATGTCAATAGAAAGGCAGGAGAGTGGTCAGGTACTGTTTTCTCTCATTTGGCAAGCTGCGCACACAATCGCAGTGTTGTACAGCTTGTTTCATCACCTTTGCCAAGTTGCCGCTCTCTCCGGCTCCCGGAGACGAAGAAGCTGCTTCTTCGCGCAAAGACGATTCTGCCGCTCACAGTGTTTTGCGGTGTGCGCCTTCTGCCGAAAGACGTCCGGGAGCGGTGCTTTGCTCTGCAGAGCACCGTACCTTCGTCTTTAGCCTCTCTTCTCGTCTACATCTTAGCAAAAAGCTTTTCCACTCTGTCTGGCAAGGAGAAACTGTGCCAGCACAGAAAACATCTCCCATCGTGTTCTAGAGGCTGCACGGAGGTCTGCCGAGTGTTTTGCAAGAAGAGAAAGAAAGTTGTCCAAAACAGCTTGCAATCGAATGTTCATGTCAATAGAAAAGGCAGGAGAGTGGTCAGGTACTGTTTTCTCTCAGTTGGCAAGCTGAGCACACAATCGCAGTGTTGTACAGCTTGTTTCATCACCTTTGCCAAGTTGCCGCTCTCTCCGGCTCCCGGAGACGAAGAAGCTGCTTCTTCGCGCAAAGACGATTCTGCCGCTCACAGTGCTCTGCGGTGTGCGGCTTCTGCCGAAAGAGGTCCGGGAGCGGTGCTTAGCTCTGCAGAGCACCGTACCTTCGTCTTTAGCCTCTCTTCTCGTCTACATCTTAGCAAAAAGCTTTTCCACTCTGTCTGGCAAGGAGAAACTGTGCCAGCACAAAAAACATCTCCCATCGTGTTCTAGAAGCTGCACGGAGGTCTGCCGAGTGTTTTGCAAGAAGAGAAAGAAAGTTGTCCAAAACAGCTTGCAATCGAATGTTCATGTGAATAGAGAAGGCAGGAGAGTGGTCAGGTACTGTTTTCTCTCAGTTGGCAAGCTGCGCACACAATCGCAGTGTTGTACAGCTTGTTTCATCACCTTTGCCAAGTTGCCGCTCTCTCCGGCTCCCGGAGACGAAGAAGCTGCTTCTTCGCGCAAAGACGATTCTGCCGCTCACAGTGCTCTGCGGTGTGCGCCTTCTGCCGAAAGAGGCACGGGAGCGGTGCTTAGCTCTGCAGAGCACTGTACCTTCGTCTTTAGCCTCTCTTCTCGTCTACATCTTAGCAAAAAGCTTTTCCACTCTGTCTGGCCTGGAGAAACTGTGCCAGCACAGAAAACATCTCCCATCGTGTTCTAGAGGCTGCACGGAGGTCTGCCGAGTGTTTTGCTAGAAGAGAAAGAAAGTTGTCCAAAACAGCTTGCAATCGAATGTTCATGTGAATAGAAAAGGCAGGAGAGTGGTCAGGTACTGTTTTCTCTCAGTTGGCAAGCTGCGCACACAATCGCAGTGTTGTACAGCTTGTTTCATCACCTTTGCCAAGTTGCCGCTCTCTCCGGCTCCCGGAGACGAAGAAGCTGCTTCTTCGCGCAAAGACGATTCTGCCGCTCACAGTGCTCTGCGGTGTGCGCCTTCTGCCGAAAGAGGCACGGGAGCGGTGCTTAGCTCTGCAGAGCACTGTACCTTCGTCTTTAGCCTCTCTTCTCGTCTACATCTTAGCAAAAAGCTTTTCCACTCTGTCTGGCAAGGAGAAACTGTGCCAGCACAGAAAACATCTCCATCGTGTTCTAGAGGCTGCACGGAGGTCTGCCGAGTGTTTTGCAAGAAGAGAAAGAAAGTTGTCCAAACCAGATTCCAATCGAATGTTCATGTGAATAGAAAAGGCAGGAGAGTGGTCAGGTACTGTTTTCTCTCAGTTGGCAAGCTGCGCACACAATCGCAGTGTTGTACAGCTTGTTTCATCACCTTTGCGAAGCTGCCGCTCTCTCCGGCTCCCGGAGACGAAGAAGCTGCTTCTTCGCGCAAAGACGATTCTGGCGCTCACAGTGTTTTGCGGTGTGCGCCTTCTGCCGAAATAGGCACGGGAGCGGTGCTTAGCTCTGCAGAGCACTGTACCTTCGTCTTTAGCCTCTCTTCTCGTCTACATCTTAGCAAAAAGCTTTTCCACTCTGTCTGGCAAGGAGAAACTGTGCCAGCACAGAAAACATCTCCATCGTGTTCTAGAGGCTGCACGGAGGTCTTCCGAGTGTTTTGCAAGAAGAGAAAGAAAGTTGTCCAAAACAGATTCCAATCGAATGTTCATGTGAATAGAAAAGGCAGGAGAGTGGTCAGGTACTGTTTTCTCTCAGTTGGCAAGCTGCGCACACAATCGCAGTGTTGTACAGCTTGTTTCATCACCTTTGCGAAGCTGCCGCTCTCTCCGGCTCCCGGAGACGAAGAAGCTGCTTCTTCGCGCAAAGACGATTCTGGCGCTCACAGTGTTTTGCGGTGTGCGCCTTCTGCCGAAATAGGCACGGGAGCGGTGCTTAGCTCTGCAGAGCACCGTACCTTCGTCTTTAGCCTCTCTTCTCGTCTACATCTTAGCAAAAAGCTTTTCCACTCTGTCTGGCAAGGAGAAACTGTGCCAGCACAGAAAACATCTCCCATCGTGTTCTAGAGGCTGCACGGAGGTCTTCCTAGTGTTTTGCAAGAAGAGAAAGAAAGTTGTCTAAAACAGCTTGCAATCGAATGTTCATGTGAATAGAAAAGGCAGGAGAGTGGTCAGGTACTGTTTTCTCTCACTTGGCAAGCTGCGCACACAATCGCAGTGTTGTACAGCTTGTTCAATCACCTTTGCGAAGTTGCCGATTTCTCCAGCTCCCGGAGACGAAGAAGCTGCTTCTTCGCTCAAAGACGATTCTGCCGCTCATAGTGCTCTGCGGTTTGCGCCTTCTGCCAAAAGAGGTCCGGGAGCGCTGCTTAGCTCTGCAGAGCACCGTACCTTCGTCTTTAGCCTCTCTTCTCGTCTACATCTTAGCAAAAAGCTTTTCCACTCTGTCTGGCAAGGAGAAACTGTGCCAGCACAAAAAACATCTCCCATCGTGTTCTAGAAGCTGCACGGAGGTCTTTCTAGTGTTTTGCAAGAAGAGAAAGAAAGCTGTCCAAACCAGCTTGCAATCGAATGTTCATGTGAATAGAAAAGGCAGGAGAGTGGTCAGGTACTGTTTTCTCTCAGTTGGCAAGCTGCGCACACAATCGCAGTGTTGTACAGCTTGTTTCATCACCTTTGCGAAGTTGCCGCTCTCTCCGGCTCCCGGAGACGAAGAAGCTGCTTCTTCGCGCAAAGACGATTCTGCCGCTCACAGTGCTCTGCGGTTTGCGCCTTCTGCCAAAAGAGGTCCGGGAGCGCTGCTTCGCTCTGCAGAGCACCGTACCTTCGTCTTTAGCCTCTCTTCTCGTCTACATCTTAGCAAAAAGCTTTTCCACTCTGTCTGGCAAGGAGAAACTGTGCCAGCACAGAAAACATCTCCCATCGTGTTCTAGAAGCTGCACGGAGGTCTGCCGAGTGTTTTGCAAGAAGAGAAAGAAAGTTGTCCAAAACAGCTTGCAATCGAATGTTCATGTGAATAGAAAAGGCAGGAGAGTGGTCAGGTACTGTTTTCTCTCACTTGGCAAGCTGCGCACACAATCGCAGTGTTGTACAGCTTGTTCAATCACCTTTGCGAAGTTGCCGATTTCTCCAGCTCCCGGAGACGAAGAAGCTGCTTCTTCGCGCAAAGACGATTCTGCCGCTCATAGTGCTCTGCGGTGTGCGGCTTCTGCCGAAAGAGGTCCGGGAGCGCTGCTTAGCTCTGCAGAGCACCGTACCTTCGTCTTTAGCCTCTCTTCTCGTCTACATCTTAGCAAAAAGCTTTTCCACTCTGTCTGGCAAGGAGAAACTGTGCCAGCACAAAAAACATCTCCCATCGTGTTCTAGAAGCTGCACGGAGGTCTTTCTAGTGTTTTGCAAGAAGAGAAAGAAAGCTGTCCAAACCAGCTTGCAAGCGAATGTTCATGTGAATAGAAAAGGCAGGAGAGTGGTCAGGTACTGTTTTCTCTCAGTTGGCAAGCTGCGCACACAATCGCAGTGTTGTACAGCTTGTTTCATCACCTTTGCCAAGTTGCCGCTCTCTCCGGCTCCCGGAGACGAAGAAGCTGCTTCTTCGCGCAAAGACGATTCTGCCGCTCACAGTGCTCTGCGGTTTGCGCCTTCTGCCAAAAGAGGTCCGGGAGCGCTGCTTCGCTCTGCAGAGCACCGTACCTTCGTCTTTAGCCTCTCTTCTCGTCTACATCTTAGCAAAAAGCTTTTCCACTCTGTCTGGCAAGGAGAAACTGTGCCAGCACAGAAAACATCTCCCATCGTGTTCTAGAAGCTGCACGGAGGTCTTTCTAGTGTTTTGCAAGAAGAGAAAGAAAGTTGTCCAAAACAGCTTGCAATCGAATGTTCATGTGAATAGAAAAGGCAGGAGAGTGGTCAGGTACTGTTTTCTCTCAGTTGGCAAGCTGCGCACACAATCGCAGTGTTGTACAGCTTGTTTCATCACCTTTGCGAAGTTGCCGCTCTCTCCGGCTCCCGGAGACGAAGAAGCTGCTTCTTCGCGCAAAGACGATTCTGCCGCTCACAGTGCTCTGCGGTGTGCGGCTTCTGCCGAAAGAGGTCCGGGAGCGCTGCTTAGCTCTGCAGAGCACCGTACCTTCGTCTTTAGCCTCTCTTCTCGTCTACATCTTAGCAAAAAGCTTTTCCACTCTGTCTGGCAAGGAGAAACTGTGCCAGCACAAAAAACATCTCCCATCGTGTTCTAGAAGCTGCACGGAGGTCTGCCGAGTGTTTTGCAAGAAGAGAAAGAAAGTTGTCCAAAACAGCTTGCAATCGAATGTTCATGTGAATAGAGAAGGCAGGAGAGTGGTCAGGTACTGTTTTCTCTCAGTTGGCAAGCTGCGCACACAATCGCAGTGTTGTACAGCTTGTTTCATCACCTTTGCCAAGTTGCCGCTCTCGCCGGCTCCCGGAGACGAAGAAGCTGCTTCTTCGCGCAAAGACGATTCTGCCGCTCACAGTGCTCTGCGGTGTGCGCCTTCTGCCGAAAGAGGCACGGGAGCGGTGCTTAGCTCTGCAGAGCACTGTACCTTCGTCTTTAGCCTCTCTTCTCGTCTACATCTTAGCAAAAAGCTTTTCCACTCTGTCTGGCCTGGAGAAACTGTGCCAGCACAGAAAACATCTCCCATCGTGTTCTAGAGGCTGCACGGAGGTCTGCCGAGTGTTTTGCTAGAAGAGAAAGAAAGCTGTCCAAAACAGATTCCAATCGAATGTTCATGTGAATAGAGAAGGCAGGAGAGTGGTCAGGTACTGTTTTCTCTCACTTGGCAAGCTGCGCACACAATCGCAGTGTTGTACAGCTTGTTTCATCACCTTTGCGAAGTTGCCGCTCTCTCCGGCTCCCGGAGACGAAGAAGCTGCTTCTTCGCGCAAAGACGATTCTGCCGCTCACAGTGCTCTGCGGTGTGCGGCTTCTGCCGAAAGAGGTCCGGGAGCGCTGCTTAGCTCTGCAGAGCACCGTACCTTCGTCTTTAGCCTCTCTTCTCGTCTACATCTTAGCAAAAAGCTTTTCCACTCTGTCTGGCAAGGAGAAACTGTGCCAGCACAGAAAACATCTCCCATCGTGTTCTAGAGGCGGCACGGAGGTCTTCCGAGTGTTTTGCAAGAAGAGAAAGAAAGTTGTCCAAAACAGCTTGCAATCGAATGTTCATGTGAATAGAAAAGGCAGGAGAGTGGTCAGGTACTGTTTTCTCTCAGTTGGCAAGCTGCGCACACAATCGCAGTGTTGTACAGCTTGTTTCATCACCTTTGCGAAGTTGCCGCTCTCTCCGGCTCCCGGAGACGAAGAAGCTGCTTCTTCGCGCAAAGACGATTCTGGCGCTCACAGTGCTCTGCGGTGTGCGCCTTCTGCCGAAATAGGCACGGGAGCGGTGCTTAGCTCTGCAGAGCACCGTACCTTCGTCTTTAGCCTCTCTTCTCGTCTACATCTTAGCAAAAAGCTTTTCCACTCTGTCTGGCAAGGAGAAACTGTGCCAGCACAAAAAATATCTCCCATCGTGTTCTAGACGCTGCACGGAGGTCTGCCGAGTGTTTTGCAAGAAGAGAAAGAAAGTTGTCCAAAACAGCTTGCAATCGAATGTTCATGTGAATAGAAAAGGCAGGAGAGTGGTCAGGTACTGTTTTCTCTCAGTTGGCAAGCTGCGCACACAATCGCAGTGTTGTACAGCTTGTTTCATCACCTTTGCGAAGTTGCCGCTCTCTCCGGCTCCCGGAGACGAAGAAGCTGCTTCTTCGCGCCTAGACGATTCTGCCGCTCACAGTGCTCTGCGGTGTGCGGCTTCTGCCGAAAGAGGTCCGGGAGCGCTGCTTAGCTCTGCAGAGCACCGTACCTTCGTCTTTAGCCTCTCTTCTCGTCTACATCTTAGCAAAAAGCTTTTCCACTCTGTCTGGCAAGGAGAAACTGTGCCAGCACAAAAAACATCTCCCACCGTGTTCTAGAAGCTGCACGGAGGTCTTTCTAGTGTTTTGCAAAAAGAGAAAGAAAGTTGTCCAAAACAGCTTGCAATCGAATGTTCATGTGAATAGAAAAGGCAGGAGAGTGGTCAGGTACTGTTTTCTCTCAGTTGGCAAGCTGCGCACACAATCGCAGTGTTGTACAGCTTGTTTCATCACCTTTGCGAAGTTGCCGCTCTCTCCGGCTCCCGGAGACGAAGAAGCTGCTTCTTCGCGCAAAGACGATTCTGCCGCTCACAGTGCTCTGCGGTGTGCGCCTTCTGCCGAAAGAGGTCCGGGAGCGCTGCTTAGCTCTGCAGAGCACCGTACCTTCGTCTTTAGCCTCTCTTCTCGTCTACATCTTAGCAAAAAGCTTTTCCACTCTGTCTGGCAAGGAGAAACTGTGCCAGCACAAAAAACATCTCCCATCGTGTTCTAGAGGCTGCACGGAGGTCTGCCGAGTGTTTTGCAAGAAGAGAAAGAAAGTTGTCCAAAACAGCTTGCAATCGAATGTTCATGTGAATAGAGAAGGCAGGAGAGTGGTCAGGTACTGTTTTCTCTCATTTGGCAAGCTGCGCACACAATCGCAGTGTTGTACAGCTTGTTTCATCACCTTTGCGAAGTTGCCGCTCTCTCCGGCTCCCGGAGACGAAGAAGCTGCTTCTTCGCGCAAAGACGATTCTGCCGCTCACAGTGCTCTGCGGTGTGCGCCTTCTGCCGAAAGAGGCACGGGAGCGGTGCTTAGCTCTGCAGAGCACTGTACCTTCGTCTTTAGCCTCTCTTCTCGTCTACATCTTAGCAAAAAGCTTTTCCACTCTGTCTGGCATGGAGAAACTGTGCCAGCACAGAAAACATCTCCCATCGTGTTCTAGAGGCTGCACGGAGGTCTGCCGAGTGTTTTGCTAGAAGAGAAAGAAAGTTGTCCAAACCAGATTCCAATCGAATGTTCATGTGAATAGAAAAGGCAGGAGAGTGGTCAGGTACTGTTTTCTCTCAGTTGGCAAGCTGCGCACACAATCGCAGTGTTGTACAGCTTGTTTCATCACCTTTGCGAAGCTGCCGCTCTCTCCGGCTCCCGGAGACGAAGAAGCTGCTTCTTCGCGCAAAGACGATTCTGGCGCTCACAGTGTTTTGCGGTGTGCGCCTTCTGCCGAAATAGGCACGGCAGCGGGGCTTAGCTCTGCAGAGCACCGTACCTTCGTCTTTAGCCTCTCTTCTCGTCTACATCTTAGCAAAAAGCTTTTCCACTCTGTCTGGCAAGGAGAAACTGTGCCAGCACAGAAAACATCTCCCATCGTGTTCTAGAAGCTGCACGGAGGTCTGCCGAGTGTTTTGCAAGAAGAGAAAGAAAGTTGTCCAAAACAGCTTGCAATCGAATGTTCATGTCAATAGAAAAGGCAGGAGAGTGGTCAGGTACTGTTTTCTCTCAGTTGGCAAGCTGCGCACACAATCGCAGTGTTGTACAGCTTGTTTCATCACCTTTGCCAAGTTGCCGCTCTCTCCGGCTCCCGGAGACGAAGAAGCTGCTTCTTCGCGCAAAGACGATTCTGCCGCTCACGGTGCTCTGCGGTGTGCGCCTTCTGCCGAAAGAGGTCCGGGAGCGGTGCTTAGCTCTGCAGAGCACCGTACCTTCGTCTTTAGCCTCTCTTCTCGTCTACATCTTAGCAAAAAGCTTTTCCACTCTGTCTGGCAAGGAGAAACTGTGCCAGCACAGAAAACATCTCCCATCGTGTTCTAGAGGCTGCACGGAGGTCTGCCGAGTGTTTTGCAAGAAGAGAAAGAAAGTTGTCCAAAACAGCTTGCAATCGAATGTTCATGTCAATAGAAAAGGCAGGAGAGTGGTCAGGTACTGTTTTCTCTCAGTTGGCAAGCTGCGCACACAATCGCAGTGTTGTACAGCTTGTTTCATCACCTTTGCCAAGTTGCCGCTCTCTCCGGCTCCCGGAGACGAAGAAGCTGCTTCTTCGCGCAAAGACGATTCTGCCGCTCACACTGCTCTGCGGTGTGCGGCTTCTGCCGAAAGAGGTCCGGGAGCGCTGCTTAGCTCTGCAGAGCACCATACCTTCGTCTTTAGCCTCTCTTCTCGTCTACATCTTAGCAAAAAGCTTTTCCACTCTCTCTGGCAAGGAGAAACTGTGCCAGCACAAAAAATATCTCCCATCGTGTTCTAGACGCTGCACGGGGGTCTGCCGAGTGTTTTGCAAGAAGAGAAAGAAAGTTGTCCAAAACAGATTCCAATCGAATGTTCATGTGAATAGAAAAGGCAGGAGAGTGGTCAGGTACTGTTTTCTCTCAGTTGGCAATCTGCGCACACAATCGCAGTGTTGTACAGCTTGTTTCATCACCTTTGCCAAGTTGCCGCTCTCTCCGGCTCCCGGAGACGAAGAAGCTGCTTCTTCGCGCAAAGACGATTCTGCCGCTCGCAGTGCTCTGCGGTGTGCGCCTTCTGCCGAAATAGGCACGGGAGCGGTGCTTAGCTCTGCAGAGCACCGTACCTTCGTCTTTAGCCTCTCTTCTCGTCTACATCTTAGCAAAAAGCTTTTCCACTCTGTCTGGCAAGGAGAAACTGTGCCAGCACAGAAAACATCTCCATCGTGTTCTAGAGGCTGCACGGAGGTCTGCCGAGTGTTTTGCAAGAAGAGAAAGAAAGTTGTCCAAAACAGATTCCAATCGAATGTTCATGTCAATAGAAAGGCAGGAGAGTGGTCAGGTACTGTTTTCTCTCAGTTGGCAAGCTGCGCACACAATCGCAGTGTTGTACAGCTTGTTTCATCACCTTTGCGAAGTTGCCGCTCTCTCCGGCTCCCGGAGACGAAGAAGCTGCTTCTTCGCGCAAAGACGATTCTGCCGCTCACAGTGTTTTGCGGTGTGCGCCTTCTGCCGAAATAGGCACGGGAGCGGTGCTTAGCTCTGCAGAGCACCGTACCTTCGTCTTTAGCCTCTCTTCTCGTCTACATCTTAGCAAAAAGCTTTTCCACTCTGTCTGGCAAGGAGAAACTGTGCCAGCACAGAAAACATCTCCCATCGTGTTCTAGAGGCTGCACGGAGGTCTGCCGAGTGTTTTGCAAGAAGAGAAAGAAAGTTGTCCAAAACAGCTTGCAATCGAATGTTCATGTCAATAGAAAAGGCAGGAGAGTGGTCAGGTACTGTTTTCTCTCAGTTGGCAAGCTGCGCACACAATCGCAGTGTTGTACAGCTTGTTTCATCACCTTTGCCAAGTTGCCGCTCTCTCCGGCTCCCGGAGACGAAGAAGCTGCTTCTTCGCGCAAAGACGATTCTGCCACTCACAGTGCTCTGCGGTGTGCGGCTTCTGCCGAAAGAGGTCCGGGAGCGGTGCTTAGCTCTGCAGAGCACCGTACCTTCGTCTTTAGCCTCTCTTCTCGTCTACATCTTAGCAAAAAGCTTTTCCACTCTGTCTGGCAAGGAGAAACTGTGCCAGCACAAAAAACATCTCCCATCGTGTTCTAGAAGCTGCACGGAGGTCTGCCGAGCGTTTTGCAAGAAGAGAAAGAAAGTTGTCCAAAACAGCTTGCAATCGAATGTTCATGTGAATAGAGAAGGCAGGAGAGTGGTCAGGTACTGTTTTCTCTCAGTTGGCAAGCTGCGCACACAATCGCAGTGTTGTACAGCTTGTTTCATCACCTTTGCGAAGTTGCCGCTCTCTCCGGCTCCCGGAGACGAAGAAGCTGCTTCTTCGCGCAAAGACGATTCTGCCGCTCACAGTGCTCTGCGGTGTGCGCCTTCTGCCGAAAGAGGCACGGGAGCGGTGCTTAGCTCTGCAGAGCACTGTACCTTCGTCTTTAGCCTCTCTTCTCGTCTACATCTTAGCAAAAAGCTTTTCCACTCTGTCTGGCCTGGAGAAACTGTGCCAGCACAGAAAACATCTCCCATCGTGTTCTAGAGGCTGCACGGAGGTCTGCCGAGTGTTTTGCTAGAAGAGAAAGAAAGCTGTCCAAAACAGATTCCAATCGAATGTTCATGTGAATAGAAAAGGCAGGAGAGTGGTCAGGTACTGTTTTCTCTCAGTTGGCAAGCTGCGCACACAATCGCAGTGTTGTACAGCTTGTTTCATCACCTTTGCGAAGTTGCCGCTCTCTCCGGCTCCCGGAGACGAAGAAGCTGCTTCTTCGCGCAAAGACGATTCTGGCGCTCACAGTGTTTTGCGGTGTGCGCCTTCTGCCGAAATAGGCACGGGAGCGGTGCTTAGCTCTGCAGAGCACCGTACCTTCGTCTTTAGCCTCTCTTCTCGTCTACATCTTAGCAAAAAGCTTTTCCACTCTGTCTGGCAAGGAGAAACTGTGCCAGCACAAAAAACATCTCCCATCGTGTTCTAGAAGCTGCACGGAGGTCTTTCTAGTGTTTTGCAAGAAGAGAAAGAAAGTTGTCCAAAACAGCTTGCAATCGAATGTTCATGTGAATAGAAAAGGCAGGAGAGTGGTCAGGTACTGTTTTCTCTCAGTTGGCAAGCTGCGCACACAATCGCAGTGTTGTACAGCTTGTTTCATCACCTTTGCCAAGTTGCCGCTCTCTCCGGCTCCCGGAGACGAAGAAGCTGCTTCTTCGCGCAAAGACGATTCTGCCGCTCACAGTGCTCTGCGGTTTGCGCCTTCTGCCGAAAGAGGTCCGGGAGCGCTGCTTCGCTCTGCAGAGCACCGTACCTTCGTCTTTAGCCTCTCTTCTCGTCTACATCTTAGCAAAAAGCTTTTCCACTCTGTCTGGCAAGGAGAAACTGTGCCAGCACAGAAAACATCTCCCATCGTGTTCTAGAGGCTGCACGGAGGTCTGCCGAGTGTTTTGCAAGAAGAGAAAGAAAGTTGTCCAAAACAGCTTGCAATCGAATGTTCATGTGAATAGAAAAGGCAGGAGAGTGGTCAGGTACTGTTTTCTCTCAGTTGGCAAGCTGCGCACACAATCGCAGTGTTGTACAGCTTGTTTCATCACCTTTGCCAAGTTGCCGCTCTCTCCGGCTCCCGGAGACGAAGAAGCTGCTTCTTCGCGCAAAGACGATTCTGCCGCTCACAGTGCTCTGCGGTGTGCGGCTTCTGCCGAAAGAGGTCCGGGAGCGCTGCTTAGCTCTGCAGAGCACCGTACCTTCGTCTTTAGCCTCTCTTCTCGTCTACATCTTAGCAAAAAGCTTTTCCACTCTGTCTGGCAAGGAGAAACTGTGCCAGCACAAAAAACATCTCCCACCGTGTTCTAGAAGCTGCACGGAGGTCTTTCTAGTGTTTTGCAAGAAGAGAAAGAAAGTTGTCCAAAACAGCTTGCAATCGAATGTTCATGTGAATAGAAAAGGCAGGAGAGTGGTCAGGTACTGTTTTCTCTCAGTTGGCAAGCTGCGCACACAATCGCAGTGTTGTACAGCTTGTTTCATCACCTTTGCGAAGTTGCCGCTCTCTCCGGCTCCCGGAGACGAAGAAGCTGCTTCTTCGCGCAAAGAACATTCTGCCGCTCACACTGCTCTGCGGTGTGCGCCTTCTGCCGAAAGCGGTCCGAGAGCGGTGCTTCGCTCTGCAGAGCACCGTACCTTCGTCTTTAGCCTCTCTTCTCGTCTACATCTTAGCAAAAAGCTTTTCCACTCTGTCTGGCAAGGAGAAACTGTGCCAGCACAAAAAACATCTCCCATCGTGTTCTAGAAGCTGCACGGAGGTCTGCCGAGTGTTTTGCAAGAAGAGAAAGAAAGTTGTCCAAAACAGCTTGCAATCGAATGTTCATGTCAATAGAAAAGGCAGGAGAGTGGTCAGGTACTGTTTTCTCTCAGTTGGCAAGCTGCGCACACAATCGCAGTGTTGTACAGCTTGTTTCATCACCTTTGCGAAGTTGCCGCTCTCTCCGGCTCCCGGAGACGAAGAAGCTGCTTCTTCGCGCAAAGACGATTCTGGCGCTCACAGTGTTTTGCGGTGTGCGCCTTCTGCCGAAATAGGCACGGGAGCGGTGCTTAGCTCTGCAGAGCACCGTACCTTCGTCTTTAGCCTCTCTTCTCGTCTACATCTTAGCAAAAAGCTTTTCCACTCTGTCTGGCAAGGAGAAACTGTGCCAGCACAGAAAACATCTCCCATCGTGTTCTAGAGGCTGCACGGAGGTCTGCCGAGTGTTTTGCAAGAAGAGAAAGAAAGTTGTCCAAAACAGCTTCCAATCGAATGTTCATGTCAATAGAAAAGGCAGGAGAGTGGTCAGGTACTGTTTTCTCTCAGTTGGCAAGCTGCGCACACAATCGCAGTGTTGTACAGCTTGTTTCATCACCTTTGCCAAGTTGCCGCTCTCTCCGGCTCCCGGAGACGAAGAAGCTGCTTCTTCGCGCAAAGACGATTCTGCCGCTCACAGTGCTCTGCGGTGTGCGCCTTCTGCCGAAAGAGGTCCGGGAGCGGTGCTTAGCTCTGCAGAGCACCGTACCTTCGTCTTTAGCCTCTCTTCTCGTCTACATCTTAGCAAAAAGCTTTTCCACTCTGTCTGGCAAGGAGAAACTGTGCCAGCACAGAAAACATCTCCCATCGTGTTCTAGAGGCTGCACGGAGGTCTGCCGAGTGTTTTGCAAGAAGAGAAAGAAAGTTGTCCAAAACAGATTCCAATCGAATGTTCATGTGAATAGAAAAGGCAGGAGAGTGGTCAGGTACTGTTTTCTCTCAGTTGGCAAGCTGCGCACACAATCGCAGTGTTGTACAGCTTGTTTCATCACCTTTGCGAAGTTGCCGCTCTCTCCGGCTCCCGGAGACGAAGAAGCTGCTTCTTCGCGCAAAGACGATTCTGGCGCTCACAGTGTTTTGCGGTGTGCGCCTTCTGCCGAAATAGGCACGGGAGCGGTGCTTAGCTCTGCAGAGCACCGTACCTTCGTCTTTAGCCTCTCTTCTCGTCTACATCTTAGCAAAAAGCTTTTCCACTCTGTCTGGCAAGGAGAAACTGTGCCAGCACAAAAAACATCTCCCATCGTGTTCTAGAGGCTGCACGGAGGTCTGCCGAGTGTTTTGCAAGAAGAGAAAGAAAGTTGTCCAAAACAGCTTGCAATCGAATGTTCATGTCAATAGAAAAGGCAGGAGAGTGGTCAGGTACTGTTTTCTCTCAGTTGGCAAGCTGCGCACACAATCGCAGTGTTGTACAGCTTGTTTCATCACCTTTGCCAAGTTGCCGCTCTCTCCGGCTCCCGGAGACGAAGAAGCTGCTTCTTCGCGCAAAGACGATTCTGCCGCTCACACTGCTCTGCGGTGTGCGGCTTCTGCCGAAAGAGGTCCGGGAGCGCTGCTTAGCTCTGCAGAGCACCATACCTTCGTCTTTAGCCTCTCTTCTCGTCTACATCTTAGCAAAAAGCTTTTCCACTCTCTCTGGCAAGGAGAAACTGTGCCAGCACAAAAAATATCTCCCATCGTGTTCTAGACGCTGCACGGGGGTCTGCCGAGTGTTTTGCAAGAAGAGAAAGAAAGTTGTCCAAAACAGATTCCAATCGAATGTTCATGTGAATAGAAAAGGCAGGAGAGTGGTCAGGTACTGTTTTCTCTCAGTTGGCAATCTGCGCACACAATCGCAGTGTTGTACAGCTTGTTTCATCACCTTTGCCAAGTTGCCGCTCTCTCCGGCTCCCGGAGACGAAGAAGCTGCTTCTTCGCGCAAAGACGATTCTGCCGCTCGCAGTGCTCTGCGGTGTGCGCCTTCTGCCGAAATAGGCACGGGAGCGGTGCTTAGCTCTGCAGAGCACCGTACCTTCGTCTTTAGCCTCTCTTCTCGTCTACATCTTAGCAAAAAGCTTTTCCACTCTGTCTGGCAAGGAGAAACTGTGCCAGCACAGAAAACATCTCCATCGTGTTCTAGAGGCTGCACGGAGGTCTGCCGAGTGTTTTGCAAGAAGAGAAAGAAAGTTGTCCAAAACAGATTCCAATCGAATGTTCATGTCAATAGAAAGGCAGGAGAGTGGTCAGGTACTGTTTTCTCTCAGTTGGCAAGCTGCGCACACAATCGCAGTGTTGTACAGCTTGTTTCATCACCTTTGCGAAGTTGCCGCTCTCTCCGGCTCCCGGAGACGAAGAAGCTGCTTCTTCGCGCAAAGACGATTCTGCCGCTCACAGTGTTTTGCGGTGTGCGCCTTCTGCCGAAATAGGCACGGGAGCGGTGCTTAGCTCTGCAGAGCACCGTACCTTCGTCTTTAGCCTCTCTTCTCGTCTACATCTTAGCAAAAAGCTTTTCCACTCTGTCTGGCAAGGAGAAACTGTGCCAGCACAGAAAACATCTCCCATCGTGTTCTAGAGGCTGCACGGAGGTCTGCCGAGTGTTTTGCAAGAAGAGAAAGAAAGTTGTCCAAAACAGCTTGCAATCGAATGTTCATGTCAATAGAAAAGGCAGGAGAGTGGTCAGGTACTGTTTTCTCTCAGTTGGCAAGCTGCGCACACAATCGCAGTGTTGTACAGCTTGTTTCATCACCTTTGCCAAGTTGCCGCTCTCTCCGGCTCCCGGAGACGAAGAAGCTGCTTCTTCGCGCAAAGACGATTCTGCCACTCACAGTGCTCTGCGGTGTGCGGCTTCTGCCGAAAGAGGTCCGGGAGCGGTGCTTAGCTCTGCAGAGCACCGTACCTTCGTCTTTAGCCTCTCTTCTCGTCTACATCTTAGCAAAAAGCTTTTCCACTCTGTCTGGCAAGGAGAAACTGTGCCAGCACAAAAAACATCTCCCATCGTGTTCTAGAAGCTGCACGGAGGTCTGCCGAGCGTTTTGCAAGAAGAGAAAGAAAGTTGTCCAAAACAGCTTGCAATCGAATGTTCATGTGAATAGAGAAGGCAGGAGAGTGGTCAGGTACTGTTTTCTCTCAGTTGGCAAGCTGCGCACACAATCGCAGTGTTGTACAGCTTGTTTCATCACCTTTGCGAAGTTGCCGCTCTCTCCGGCTCCCGGAGACGAAGAAGCTGCTTCTTCGCGCAAAGACGATTCTGCCGCTCACAGTGCTCTGCGGTGTGCGCCTTCTGCCGAAAGAGGCACGGGAGCGGTGCTTAGCTCTGCAGAGCACTGTACCTTCGTCTTTAGCCTCTCTTCTCGTCTACATCTTAGCAAAAAGCTTTTCCACTCTGTCTGGCCTGGAGAAACTGTGCCAGCACAGAAAACATCTCCCATCGTGTTCTAGAGGCTGCACGGAGGTCTGCCGAGTGTTTTGCTAGAAGAGAAAGAAAGCTGTCCAAAACAGATTCCAATCGAATGTTCATGTGAATAGAAAAGGCAGGAGAGTGGTCAGGTACTGTTTTCTCTCAGTTGGCAAGCTGCGCACACAATCGCAGTGTTGTACAGCTTGTTTCATCACCTTTGCGAAGTTGCCGCTCTCTCCGGCTCCCGGAGACGAAGAAGCTGCTTCTTCGCGCAAAGACGATTCTGGCGCTCACAGTGTTTTGCGGTGTGCGCCTTCTGCCGAAATAGGCACGGGAGCGGTGCTTAGCTCTGCAGAGCACCGTACCTTCGTCTTTAGCCTCTCTTCTCGTCTACATCTTAGCAAAAAGCTTTTCCACTCTGTCTGGCAAGGAGAAACTGTGCCAGCACAAAAAACATCTCCCATCGTGTTCTAGAGGCTGCACGGAGGTCTTTCTAGTGTTTTGCAAGAAGAGAAAGAAAGCTGTCCAAAACAGCTTGCAATCGAATGTTCATGTGAATAGAAAAGGCAGGAGAGTGGTCAGGTACTGTTTTCTCTCAGTTGGCAAGCTGCGCACACAATCGCAGTGTTGTACAGCTTGTTTCATCACCTTTGCCAAGTTGCCGCTCTCTCCGGCTCCCGGAGACGAAGAAGCTGCTTCTTCGCGCAAAGACGATTCTGCCGCTCACAGTGCTCTGCGGTTTGCGCCTTCTGCCGAAAGAGGTCCGGGAGCGCTGCTTCGCTCTGCAGAGCACCGTACCTTCGTCTTTAGCCTCTCTTCTCGTCTACATCTTAGCAAAAAGCTTTTCCACTCTGTCTGGCAAGGAGAAACTGTGCCAGCACAGAAAACATCTCCCATCGTGTTCTAGAAGCTGCACGGAGGTCTTTCTAGTGTTTTGCAAGAAGAGAAAGAAAGTTGTCCAAAACAGCTTGCAAGCGAATGTTCATGTGAATAGAAAAGGCAGGAGAGTGGTCAGGTACTGTTTTCTCTCAGTTGGCAAGCTGCGCACACAATCGCAGTGTTGTACAGCTTGTTTCATCACCTTTGCGAAGTTGCCGCTCTCTCCGGCTCCCGGAGACGAAGAAGCTGCTTCTTCGCGCAAAGACGATTCTGCCGCTCACAGTGCTCTGCGGTCTGCGGCTTCTGCCGAAAGAGGCACGGGAGCGCTGCTTAGCTCTGCAGAGCACCGTACCTTCGTCTTTAGCCTCTCTTCTCGTCTACATCTTAGCAAAAAGCTTTTCCACTCTGTCTGGCAAGGAGAAACTGTGCCAGCACAAAAAACATCTCCCACCGTGTTCTAGAAGCTGCACGGAGGTCTTTCTAGTGTTTTGCAAGAAGAGAAAGAAAGTTGTCCAAAACAGCTTGCAATCGAATGTTCATGTGAATAGAAAAGGCAGGAGAGTGGTCAGGTACTGTTTTCTCTCAGTTGGCAAGCTGCGCACACAATCGCAGTGTTGTACAGCTTGTTTCATCACCTTTGCCAAGTTGCCGCTCTCTCCGGCTCCCGGAGACGAAGAAGCTGCTTCTTCGCGCAAAGAACATTCTGCCGCTCACACTGCTCTGCGGTGTGCGCCTTCTGCCGAAAGCGGTCCAAGAGCGGTGCTTCGCTCTGCAGAGCACCGTACCTTCGTCTTTAGCCTCTCTTCTCGTCTACATCTTAGCAAAAAGCTTTTCCACTCTGTCTGGCAAGGAGCAACTGTGCCAGCACAAAAGACATCTCCCATCGTGTTATAGAAGCTGCACGGAGGTCTACCGAGTGTTTTGCAAGAAGAGAAAGAAAGTTGTCCAAAACAGCTTGCAATCGAATGTTCATGTCAATAGAAAAGGCAGGAGAGTGGTCAGGTACTGTTTTCTCTCAGTTGGCAAGCTGCGCACACAATGGCAGTGTTGTACAGCTTGTTTCATCACCTTTGCGAAGTTGCCGCTCTCTCCGGCTCCCGGAGACGAAGAAGCTGCTTCTTCGCGCAAAGACGATTCTGGCGCTCACAGTGTTTTGCGGTGTGCGCCTTCTGCCGAAATAGGCACGGGAGCGGTGCTTAGCTCTGCAGAGCACCGTACCTTCGTCTTTAGCCTCTCTTCTCGTCTACATCTTAGCAAAAAGCTTTTCCACTCTGTCTGGCAAGGAGAAACTGTGCCAGCACAGAAAACATCTCCCATCGTGTTCTAGAGGCTGCACGGAGGTCTGCCGAGTGTTTTGCAAGAAGAGAAAGAAAGTTGTCCAAAACAGCTTCCAATCGAATGTTCATGTCAATAGAAAAGGCAGGAGAGTGGTCAGGTACTGTTTTCTCTCAGTTGGCAAGCTGCGCACACAATCGCAGTGTTGTACAGCTTGTTTCATCACCTTTGCGAAGTTGCCGCTCTCTCCGGCTCCCGGAGACGAAGAAGCTGCTTCTTCGCGCAAAGACGATTCTGCCGCTCACAGTGCTCTGCGGTGTGCGCCTTCTGCCGAAAGAGGTCCGGGAGCGGTGCTTAGCTCTGCAGAGCACCGTACCTTCGTCTTTAGCCTCTCTTCTCGTCTACATCTTAGCAAAAAGCTTTTCCACTCTGTCTGGCAAGGAGAAACTGTGCCAGCACAAAAAACATCTCCCATCGTGTTCTAGAAGCTGCACGGAGGTCTGCCGAGTGTTTTGCAAGAAGAGAAAGAAAGTTGTCCAAAACAGCTTGCAATCGAATGTTCATGTGAATAGAGAAGGCAGGAGAGTGGTCAGGTACTGTTTTCTCTCAGTTGGCAAGCTGCGCACACAATCGCAGTGTTGTACAGCTTGTTTCATCACCTTTGCCAAGTTGCCGCTCGCTCCGGCTCCCGGAGACGAAGAAGCTGCTTCTTCGCGCAAAGACGATTCTGCCGCTCACAGTGCTCTGCGGTGTGCGCCTTCTGCCGAAAGAGGCACGGGAGCGGTGCTTAGCTCTGCAGAGCACTGTACCTTCGTCTTTAGCCTCTCTTCTCGTCTACATCTTAGCAAAAAGCTTTTCCACTCTGTCTGGCAAGGAGAAACTGTGCCAGCACAGAAAACATCTCCCATCGTGTTCTAGAGGCTGCACGGAGGTCTGCCGAGTGTTTTGCAAGAAGAGAAAGAAAGTTGTCCAAAACAGATTCCAATCGAATGTTCATGTGAATAGAAAAGGCAGGAGAGTGGTCAGGTACTGTTTTCTCTCAGTTGGCAAGCTGCGCACACAATCGCAGTGTTGTACAGCTTGTTTCATCACCTTTGCGAAGCTGCCGCTCTCTCCGGCTCCCGGAGACGAAGAAGCTGCTTCTTCGCGCAAAGACGATTCTGGCGCTCACAGTGTTCTGCGGTGTGCGGCTTCTGCCGAAAGAGGTCCGGGAGCGGTGCTTAGCTCTGCAGAGCACCGTACCTTCGTCTTTAGCCTCTCTTCTCGTCTACATCTTAGCAAAAAGCTTTTCCACTCTGTCTGGCAAGGAGAAACTGTGCCAGCACAGAAAACATCTCCCATCGTGTTCTAGAAGCTGCACGGAGGTCTGCCGAGTGTTTTGCAAGAAGAGAAAGAAAGTTGTCAAAACAGCTTGCAATCGAATGTTCATGTCAATAGAAAAGGCAGGAGAGTGGTCAGGTACTGTTTTCTCTCAGTTGGCAAGCTGCGCACACAATCGCAGTGTTGTACAGCTTGTTTCATCACCTTTGCCAAGTTGCCGCTCTCTCCGGCTCCCGGAGACGAAGAAGCTGCTTCTTCGCGCAAAGACGATTCTGCCGCTCACAGTGCTCTGCGGTGTGCGGCTTCTGCCGAAAGAGGTCCGGGAGCGCTGCTTAGCTCTGCAGAGCACCGTACCTTCGTCTTTAGCCTCTCTTCTCGTCTACATCTTAGCAAAAAGCTTTTCCACTCTGTCTGGCAAGGAGAAACTGTGCCAGCACAAAAAACATCTCCCACCGTGTTCTAGAAGCTGCACGGAGGTCTTTCTAGTGTTTTGCAAAAAGAGAAAGAAAGTTGTCCAAAACAGCTTGCAATCGAATGTTCATGTGAATAGAAAAGGCAGGAGAGTGGTCAGGTACTGTTTTCTCTCAGTTGGCAAGCTGCGCACACAATCGCAGTGTTGTACAGCTTGTTTCATCACCTTTGCGAAGTTGCCGCTCTCTCCGGCTCCCGGAGACGAAGAAGCTGCTTCTTCGCGCAAAGACGATTCTGGCGCTCACAGTGTTTTGCGGTGTGCGCCTTCTGCCGAAATAGGCACGGGAGCGGTGCTTAGCTCTGCAGAGCACCGTACCTTCGTCTTTAGCCTCTCTTCTCGTCTACATCTTAGCAAAAAGCTTTTCCACTCTGTCTGGCAAGGAGAAACTGTGCCAGCACAAAAAACATCTCCCATCGTGTTCTAGAGGCTGCACGGAGGTCTGCCGAGTGTTTTGCAAGAAGAGAAAGAAAGTTGTCCAAAACAGCTTGCAATCGAATGTTCATGTGAATAGAAAAGGCAGGAGAGTGGTCAGGTACTGTTTTCTCTCAGTTGGCAAGCTGCGCACACAATCGCAGTGTTGTATAGCTTGTTTCATCACCTTTGCCAAGTTGCCGCTCTCTCCGGCTCCCGGAGACGAAGAAGCTGCTTCTTCGCGCAAAGACGATTCTGCCGCTCACAGTGTTCTGCGGTGTGCGCCTTCTGCCGAAAGAGGCACGGGAGCGGTGCTTAGCTCTGCAGAGCACTGTACCTTCGTCTTTAGCCTCTCTTCTCGTCTACATCTTAGCAAAAAGCTTTTCCACTCTGTCTGGCAAGGAGAAACTGTGCCAGCACAGAAAACATCTCCCATCGTGTTCTAGAGGCTGCACGGAGGTCTGCCGAGTGTTTTGCAAGAAGAGAAAGAAAGTTGTCCAAACCAGATTCCAATCGAATGTTCATGTGAATAGAAAAGGCAGGAGAGTGGTCAGGTACTGTTTTCTCTCAGTTGGCAAGCTGCGCACACAATCGCAGTGTTGTACAGCTTGTTTCATAACCTTTGCGAAGCTGCCGCTCTCTCCGGCTCCCGGAGACGAAGAAGCTGCTTCTTCGCGCAAAGACGATTCTGGCGCTCACAGTGTTTTGCGGTGTGCGCCTTCTGCCGAAATAGGCACGGGAGCGGTGCTTAGCTCTGCAGAGCACCGTACCTTCGTCTTTAGCCTCTCTTCTCGTCTACATCTTAGCAAAAAGCTTTTCCACTCTGTCTGGCAAGGAGAAACTGTGCCAGCACAAAAAACATCTCCCATCGTGTTCTAGAAGCTGCACGGAGGTCTGCCGAGTGTTTTGCAAGAAGAGAAAGAAAGTTGTCCAAAACAGCTTGCAATCGAATGTTCATGTGAATAGAAAAGGCAGGAGAGTGGTCAGGTACTGTTTTCTCTCAGTTGGCAAGCTGCGCACACAATCGCAGTGTTGTACAGCTTGTTTCATCACCTTTGCGAAGTTGCCGCTCTCTCCGGCTCCCGGAGACGAAGAAGCTGCTTCTTCGCGCAAAGACGATTCTGCCGCTCACAGTGCTCTGCGGTGTGCGGCTTCTGCCGAAAGAGGTCCGGGAGCGCTGCTTAGCTCTGCAGAGCACCGTACCTTCGTCTTTAGCCTCTCTTCTCGTCTACATCTTAGCAAAAAGCTTTTCCACTCTGTCTGGCAAGGAGAAACTGTGCCAGCACAAAAAACATCTCCCACCGTGTTCTAGAAGCTGCACGGAGGTCTTCCTAGTGTTTTGCAAGAAGAGAAAGAAAGTTGTCCAAAACAGCTTGCAATCGAATGTTCATGTCAATAGAAAAGGCAGGAGAGTGGTCAGGTACTGTTTTCTCTCAGTTGGCAAGCTGCGCACACAATCGCAGTGTTGTACAGCTTGTTTCATCGCCTTTGCCAAGTTGCCGCTCTCTCCGGCTCCCGGAGACGAAGAAGCTGCTTCTTCGCGCAAAGACGATTCTGCCGCTCACAGTGCTCTGCGGTGTGCGCCTTCTGCCGAAAGAGGCACGGGAGCAGTGCTTAGCTCTGCAGAGCACCGTACCTTCGTCTTTAGCCTCTCTTCTCGTCTACATCTTAGCAAAAAGCTTTTCCACTCTGTCTGGCCTGGAGAAACTGTGCCAGCACAAAAAACATCTCCCATCGTGTTCTAGAAGCTGCACGGAGGTCTGCCGAGTGTTTTGCAAGAAGAGAAAGAAAGTTGTCCAAAACAGCTTGCAATCGAATGTTCATGTGAATAGAAAAGGCAGGAGAGTGGTCAGGTACTGTTTTCTCTCAGTTGGCAAGCTGCGCACACAATCGCAGTGTTGTACAGCTTGTTTCATCACCTTTGCGAAGTTGCCGCTCTCTCCGGCTGCCGGAGACGAAGAAGCTGCTTCTTCGCGCAAAGACGATTCTGCCGCTCACAGTGCTCTGCGGTGTGCGCCTTCTGCCGAAAGAGGTCCGGGAGCGGTGCTTATCTCTGCAGAGCACCGTACCTTCGTCTTTAGCCTCTCTTCTCGTCTACATCTTAGCAAAAAGCTTTTCCACTCTGTCTGGCAAGGAGCAACTGTGCCAGCACAAAAAACATCTCCCATCGTGTTCTAGAAGCTGCACGGAGGTCTGCCGAGTGTTTTGCAAGAAGAGAAAGAAAGTTGTCCAAAACAGCTTGCAATCGAATGTTCATGTGAATAGAGAAGGCAGGAGAGTGGTCAGGTACTGTTTTCTCTCAGTTGGCAAGCTGCGCACACAATCGCAGTGTTGTACAGCTTGTTTCATCACCTTTGCCAAGTTGCCGCTCTCTCCGGCTCCCGGAGACGAAGAAGCTGCTTCTTCGCGCAAAGACGATTCTGCCGCTGACAGTGTTCTGCGGTGTGCGCCTTCTGCCGAAAGAGGCACGGGAGCAGTGCTTAGCTCTGCAGAGCACTGTACCTTCGTCTTTAGCCTCTCTTCTCGTCTACATCTTAGCAAAAAGCTTTTCCACTCTGTCTGGCAAGGAGAAACTGTGCCAGCACAGAAAACATCTCCCATCGTGTTCTAGAGGCTGCACGGAGGTCTGCCGAGTGTTTTGCAAGAAGAGAAAGAAAGTTGTCCAAACCAGATTCCAATCGAATGTTCATGTGAATAGAAAAGGCAGGAGAGTGGTCAGGTACTGTTTTCTCTCAGTTGGCAAGCTGCGCACACAATCGCAGTGTTGTACAGCTTGTTTCATCACCTTTGCGAAGCTGCCGCTCTCTCCGGCTCCCGGAGACGAAGAAGCTGCTTCTTCGCGCAAAGACGATTCTGCCGCTCACAGTGCTCTGCGGTGTGCGGCTTCTGCCGAAAGAGGTCCGGGAGCGCTGCTTAGCTCTGCAGAGCACCGTACCTTCGTCTTTAGCCTCTCTTCTCGTCTACATCTTAGCAAAAAGCTTTTCCACTCTGTCTGGCAAGGAGAAACTGTGCCAGCACAGAAAACATCTCCCATCGTGTTCTAGAGGCTGCACGGAGGTCTGCCGAGTGTTTTACAAGAAGAGAAAGAAAGTTGTCCAAAACAGCTTGCAATCGAATGTTCATGTCAATAGAAAGGCAGGAGAGTGGTCAGGTACTGTTTTCTCTCAGTTGGCAAACTGCACACAAAATCGCAGTGTTGTACAGCTTGTTTCATCACCTTTGCGAAGTTGCCGCTCTCTCCGGCTCCCGGAGACGAAGAAGCTGCTTCTTCGCGCAAAGACGATTCTGCCGCTCACAGTGCTCTGCGGTGTGCGCCTTCTGCCGAAAGAGGTCCGGGAGCGCTGCTTAGCTCTGCAGAGCACCGTACCTTCGTCTTTAGCCTCTCTTCTCGTCTACATCTTAGCAAAAAGCTTTTCCACTCTGTCTGGCAAGGAGAAACTGTGCCAGCACAAAAAACATCTCCCACCGTGTTCTAGAAGCTGCACGGAGGTCTTTCTAGTGTTTTGCAAGAAGAGAAAGAAAGTTGTCCAAAACAGCTTGCAATCGAATGTTCATGTGAATAGAGAAGGCAGGAGAGTGGTCAGGTACTGTTTTCTCTCAGTTGGCAAGCTGCGCACACAATCGCAGTGTTGTACAGCTTGTTTCATCACCTTTGCCAAGTTGCCGCTCTCTCCGGCTCCCGGAGACGAAGAAGCTGCTTCTTCGCGCAAAGACGATTCTGCCGCTCACAGTGCTCTGCGGTGTGCGCCTTCTGCCGAAAGAGGCACGGGAGCAGTGCTTAGCTCTGCATAGCACCGTACCTTCGTCTTTAGCCTCTCTTCTCGTCTACATCTTAGCAAAAAGCTTTTCCACTCTGTCTGGCAAGGAGAAACTGTGCCAGCACAGAAAACATCTCCCATCGTGTTCTAGAGGCTGCACGGAGGTCTGCCGAGTGTTTTACAAGAAGAGAAAGAAAGTTGTCCAAAACAGCTTGCAATCGAATGTTCATGTGAATAGAAAGGCAGGAGAGTGGTCAGGTACTGTTTTCTCTCAGTTGGCAAGCTGCGCACACAATCGCAGTGTTGTACAGCTTGTTTCATCACCTTTGCCAAGTTGCCGCTCTCTCCGGCTCCCGGAGACGAAGAAGCTGCTTCTTCGCGCAAAGACGATTCTGCCGCTCACAGTGCTCTGCGGTGTGCGCCTTCTGCCGAAAGAGGTCCGGGAGCGGTGCTTAGCTCTGCAGAGCACCGTACCTTCGTCTTTAGCCTCTCTTCTCGTCTACATCTTAGCAAAAAGCTTTTCCACTCTGTCTGGCAAGGAGAAACTGTGCCAGCACAAAAAACATCTCCCACCGTGTTCTAGAAGCTGCACGGAGGTCTTCCTAGTGTTTTGCAAGAAGAGAAAGAAAGTTGTCCAAAACAGCTTGCAATCGAATGTTCATGTCAATAGAAAAGGCAGGAGAGTGGTCAGGTACTGTTTTCTCTCAGTTGGCAAGCTGCGCACACAATCGCAGTGTTGTACAGCTTGTTTCATCGCCTTTGCCAAGTTGCCGCTCTCTCCGGCTCCCGGAGACGAAGAAGCTGCTTCTTCGCGCAAAGACGATTCTGCCGCTCACAGTGCTCTGCGGTGTGCGCCTTCTGCCGAAAGAGGCACGGGAGCAGTGCTTAGCTCTGCAGAGCACCGTACCTTCGTCTTTAGCCTCTCTTCTCGTCTACATCTTAGCAAAAAGCTTTTCCACTCTGTCTGGCAAGGAGAAACTGTGCCAGCACAAAAAACATCTCCCATCGTGTTCTAGAAGCTGCACGGAGGTCTGCCGAGTGTTTTGCAAGAAGAGAAAGAAAGTTGTCCAAAACAGCTTGCAATCGAATGTTCATGTGAATAGAAAAGGCAGGAGAGTGGTCAGGTACTGTTTTCTCTCAGTTGGCAAGCTGCGCACACAATCGCAGTGTTGTACAGCTTGTTTCATCACCTTTGCGAAGTTGCCGCTCTCTCCGGCTGCCGGAGACGAAGAAGCTGCTTCTTCGCGCAAAGACGATTCTGCCGCTCACAGTGCTCTGCGGTGTGCGGCTTCTGCCGAAAGAGGTCCGGGAGCGGTGCTTATCTCTGCAGAGCACCGTACCTTCGTCTTTAGCCTCTCTTCTCGTCTACATCTTAGCAAAAAGCTTTTCCACTCTGTCTGGCAAGGAGCAACTGTGCCAGCACAAAAAACATCTCCCATCGTGTTCTAGAAGCTGCACGGAGGTCTGCCGAGTGTTTTGCAAGAAGAGAAAGAAAGTTGTCCAAAACAGCTTGCAATCGAATGTTCATGTGAATAGAGAAGGCAGGAGAGTGGTCAGGTACTGTTTTCTCTCAGTTGGCAAGCTGCGCACACAATCGCAGTGTTGTACAGCTTGTTTCATCACCTTTGCCAAGTTGCCGCTCTCTCCGGCTCCCGGAGACGAAGAAGCTGCTTCTTCGCGCAAAGACGATTCTGCCGCTGACAGTGTTCTGCGGTGTGCGCCTTCTGCCGAAAGAGGCACGGGAGCAGTGCTTAGCTCTGCAGAGCACTGTACCTTCGTCTTTAGCCTCTCTTCTCGTCTACATCTTAGCAAAAAGCTTTTCCACTCTGTCTGGCAAGGAGAAACTGTGCCAGCACAGAAAACATCTCCCATCGTGTTCTAGAGGCTGCACGGAGGTCTGCCGAGTGTTTTGCAAGAAGAGAAAGAAAGTTGTCCAAACCAGATTCCAATCGAATGTTCATGTGAATAGAAAAGGCAGGAGAGTGGTCAGGTACTGTTTTCTCTCAGTTGGCAAGCTGCGCACACAATCGCAGTGTTGTACAGCTTGTTTCATCACCTTTGCGAAGCTGCCGCTCTCTCCGGCTCCCGGAGACGAAGAAGCTGCTTCTTCGCGCAAAGACGATTCTGCCGCTCACAGTGCTCTGCGGTGTGCGGCTTCTGCCGAAAGAGGTCCGGGAGCGCTGCTTAGCTCTGCAGAGCACCGTACCTTCGTCTTTAGCCTCTCTTCTCGTCTACATCTTAGCAAAAAGCTTTTCCACTCTGTCTGGCAAGGAGAAACTGTGCCAGCACAGAAAACATCTCCCATCGTGTTCTAGAGGCTGCACGGAGGTCTGCCGAGTGTTTTACAAGAAGAGAAAGAAAGTTGTCCAAAACAGCTTGCAATCGAATGTTCATGTCAATAGAAAGGCAGGAGAGTGGTCAGGTACTGTTTTCTCTCAGTTGGCAAACTGCACACAAAATCGCAGTGTTGTACAGCTTGTTTCATCACCTTTGCGAAGTTGCCGCTCTCTCCGGCTCCCGGAGACGAAGAAGCTGCTTCTTCGCGCAAAGACGATTCTGCCGCTCACAGTGCTCTGCGGTGTGCGCCTTCTGCCGAAAGAGGTCCGGGAGCGCTGCTTAGCTCTGCAGAGCACCGTACCTTCGTCTTTAGCCTCTCTTCTCGTCTACATCTTAGCAAAAAGCTTTTCCACTCTGTCTGGCAAGGAGAAACTGTGCCAGCACAAAAAACATCTCCCACCGTGTTCTAGAAGCTGCACGGAGGTCTTTCTAGTGTTTTGCAAGAAGAGAAAGAAAGTTGTCCAAAACAGCTTGCAATCGAATGTTCATGTCAATAGAAAAGGCAGGAGAGTGGTCAGGTACTGTTTTCTCTCAGTTGGCAAGCTGCGCACACAATCGCAGTGTTGTACAGCTTGTTTCATCACCTTTGCCAAGTTGCCGCTCTCTCCGGCTCCCGGAGACGAAGAAGCTGCTTCTTCGCGCAAAGACGATTCTGCCGCTCACAGTGCTCTGCGGTGTGCGCCTTCTGCCGAAAGAGGCACGGGAGCGCTGCTTCGCTCTGCAGAGCACCGTACCTTCGTCTTTAGCCTCTCTTCTCGTCTACATCTTAGCAAAAAGCTTTTCCACTCTGTCTGGCAAGGAGAAACTGTGCCAGCACAAAAAACATCTCCCATCGTGTTCTAGAAGCTGCACGGAGGTCTGCCGAGTGTTTTGCAAGAAGAGAAAGAAAGTTGTCCAAAACAGCTTGCAATCGAATGTTCATGTGAATAGAGAAGGCAGGAGAGTGGTCAGGTACTGTTTTCTCTCAGTTGGCAAGCTGCGCACACAATCGCAGTGTTGTACAGCTTGTTTCATCACCTTTGCCAAGTTGCCGCTCTCTCCGGCTCCCGGAGACGAAGAAGCTGCTTCTTCGCGCAAAGACGATTCTGCCGCTCACAGTGCTCTGCGGTGTGCGCCTTCTGCCGAAAGAGGCACGGGAGCGGTGCTTAGCTCTGCAGAGCACTGTACCTTCGTCTTTAGCCTCTCTTCTCGTCTACATCTTAGCAAAAAGCTTTTCCACTCTGTCTGGCAAGGAGAAACTGTGCCAGCACAGAAAACATCTCCATCGTGTTCTAGAGGCTGCACGGAGGTCTGCCGAGTGTTTTGCAAGAAGAGAAAGAAAGTTGTCCAAACCAGATTCCAATCGAATGTTCATGTGAATAGAAAAGGCAGGAGAGTGGTCAGGTACTGTTTTCTCTCAGTTGGCAAGCTGCGCACACAATCGCAGTGTTGTACAGCTTGTTTCATCACCTTTGCGAAGCTGCCGCTCTCTCCGGCTCCCGGAGACGAAGAAGCTGCTTCTTCGCGCAAAGACGATTCTGGCGCTCACAGTGTTTTGCGGTGTGCGCCTTCTGCCGAAATAGGCACGGGAGCGGTGCTTAGCTCTGCAGAGCACCGTACCTTCGTCTTTAGCCTCTCTTCTCGTCTACATCTTAGCAAAAAGCTTTTCCACTCTGTCTGGCAAGGAGAAACTGTGCCAGCACAGAAAACATCTCCCATCGTGTTCTAGAGGCTGCACGGAGGTCTGCCGAGTGTTTTGCAAGAAGAGAAAGAAAGTTGTCCAAAACAGCTTGCAATCGAATGTTCATGTCAATAGAAAAGGCAGGAGAGTGGTCAGGTACTGTTTTCTCTCAGTTGGCAAGCTGCGCACACAATCGCAGTGTTGTACAGCTTGTTTCATCACCTTTGCCAAGTTGCCGCTCTCTCCGGCTCCCGGAGACGAAGAAGCTGCTTCTTCGCGCAAAGACGATTCTGCCGCTCACAGTGCTCTGCGGTGTGCGCCTTCTGCCGAAAGAGGTCCGGGAGCGCTGCTTAGCTCTGCAGAGCACCGTACCTTCGTCTTTAGCCTCTCTTCTCGTCTACATCTTAGCAAAAAGCTTTTCCACTCTGTCTGGCAAGGAGAAACTGTGCCAGCACAAAAACATCTCCCACCGTGTTCTAGAAGCTTCACGGAGGTCTTCCTAGTGTTTTGCAAGAAGAGAAAGAAAGTTGTCCAAAACAGCTTGCAATCGAATGTTCATGTGAATAGAAAAGGCAGGAGAGTGGTCAGGTACTGTTTTCTCTCACTTGGCAAGCTGCGCACACAATCGCAGTGTTGTACAGCTTGTTCAATCACCTTTGCGAAGTTGCCGATTTCTCCGGCTCCCGGAGACGAAGAAGCTGCTTCTTCGCGCAAAGACGATTCTGCCGCTCATAGTGCTCTGCGGTGTGCGGCTTCTGCCGAAAGAGGTCCGGGAGCGCTGCTTAGCTCTGCAGAGCACCGTACCTTCGTCTTTAGCCTCTCTTCTCGTCTACATCTTAGCAAAAAGCTTTTCCACTCTGTCTGGCAAGGAGAAACTGTGCCAGCACAAAAAACATCTCCCATCGTGTTCTAGAAGCTGCACGGAGGTCTTTCTAGTGTTTTGCAAGAAGAGAAAGAAAGCTGTCCAAACCAGCTTGCAATCGAATGTTCATGTGAATAGAAAAGGCAGGAGAGTGGTCAGGTACTGTTTTCTCTCAGTTGGCAAGCTGCGCACACAATCGCAGTGTTGTACAGCTTGTTTCATCACCTTTGCCAAGTTGCCGCTCTCTCCGGCTCCCGGAGACGAAGAAGCTGCTTCTTCGCGCAAAGACGATTCTGCCGCTCACAGTGCTCTGCGGTTTGCGGCTTCTGCCGAAAGAGGTCCGGGAGCGCTGCTTCGCTCTGCAGAGCACCGTACCTTCGTCTTTAGCCTCTCTTCTCGTCTACATCTTAGCAAAAAGCTTTTCCACTCTGTCTGGCAAGGAGAAACTGTGCCAGCACAGAAAACATCTCCCATCGTGTTCTAGAAGCTGCACGGAGGTCTGCCGAGTGTTTTGCAAGAAGAGAAAGAAAGTTGTCCAAAACAGCTTCCAATCGAATGTTCATGTGAATAGAAAAGGCAGGAGAGTGGTCAGGTACTGTTTTCTCTCAGTTGGCAAGCTGCGCACACAATCGCAGTGTTGTACAGCTTGTTTCATCACCTTTGCCAAGTTGCCGCTCTCTCCGGCTCCCGGAGACGAAGAAGCTGCTTCTTCGCGCAAAGACGATTCTGCCGCTCACAGTGCACTGCGGTGTACGCCTTCTGCCGAAAGAGGTCCGGGAGCGCTGCTTAGCTCTGCAGAGCACCGTACCTTCGTCTTTAGCCTCTCTTCTCGTCTACATCTTAGCAAAAAGCTTTTCCACTCTGTCTGGCAAGGAGAAACTGTGCCAGCACAAAAAACATCTCCCACCGTGTTCTAGAAGCTGCACGGAGGTCTTCCTAGTGTTTTGCAAGAAGAGAAAGAAAGTTGTCCAAAACAGCTTGCAATCGAATGTTCATGTCAATAGAAAAGGCAGGAGAGTGGTCAGGTACTGTTTTCTCTCAGTTGGCAAGCTGCGCACACAATCGCAGTGTTGTACAGCTTGTTTCATCGCCTTTGCCAAGTTGCCGCTCTCTCCGGCTCCCGGAGACGAAGAAGCTGCTTCTTCGCGCAAAGACGATTCTGCCGCTCACAGTGCTCTGCGGTGTGCGCCTTCTGCCGAAAGAGGCACGGGAGCAGTGCTTAGCTCTGCAGAGCACCGTACCTTCGTCTTTAGCCTCTCTTCTCGTCTACATCTTAGCAAAAAGCTTTTCCACTCTTTCTGGCAAGGAGCAACTGTGCCAGCACAAAAAACATCTCCCATCGTGTTCTAGAAGCTGCACGGAGGTCTGCCGAGTGTTTTGCAAGAAGAGAAAGAAAGTTGTCCAAAACAGCTTGCAATCGAATGTTCATGTGAATAGAGAAGGCAGGAGAGTGGTCAGGTACTGTTTTCTCTCAGTTGGCAAGCTGCGCACACAATCGCAGTGTTGTACAGCTTGTTTCATCACCTTTGCGAAGTTGCCGCTCTCTCCGGCTCCCGGAGACGAAGAAGCTGCTTCTTCGCGCAAAGACGATTCTGCCGCTGACAGTGTTCTGCGGTGTGCGCCTTCTGCCGAAAGAGGCACGGGAGCAGTGCTTAGCTCTGCAGAGCACTGTACCTTCGTCTTTAGCCTCTCTTCTCGTCTACATCTTAGCAAAAAGCTTTTCCACTCTGTCTGGCAAGGAGAAACTGTGCCAGCACAGAAAACATCTCCCATCGTGTTCTAGAGGCTGCACGGAGGTCTGCCGAGTGTTTTGCAAGAAGAGAAAGAAAGTTGTCCAAACCAGATTCCAATCGAATGTTCATGTGAATAGAAAAGGCAGGAGAGTGGTCAGGTACTGTTTTCTCTCAGTTGGCAAGCTGCGCACACAATCGCAGTGTTGTACAGCTTGTTTCATCACCTTTGCGAAGCTGCCGCTCTCTCCGGCTCCCGGAGACGAAGAAGCTGCTTCTTCGCGCAAAGACGATTCTGCCGCTCACAGTGCTCTGCGGTGTGCGGCTTCTGCCGAAAGAGGTCCGGGAGCGCTGCTTAGCTCTGCAGAGCACCGTACCTTCGTCTTTAGCCTCTCTTCTCGTCTACATCTTAGCAAAAAGCTTTTCCACTCTGTCTGGCAAGGAGAAACTGTGCCAGCACAGAAAACATCTCCCATCGTGTTCTAGAGGCTGCACGGAGGTCTGCCGAGTGTTTTACAAGAAGAGAAAGAAAGTTGTCCAAAACAGCTTGCAATCGAATGTTCATGTCAATAGAAAGGCAGGAGAGTGGTCAGGTACTGTTTTCTCTCAGTTGGCAAACTGCACACAAAATCGCAGTCTTGTACAGCTTGTTTCATCACCTTTGCGAAGTTGCCGCTCTCTCCGGCTCCCGGAGACGAAGAAGCTGCTTCTTCGCGCAAAGACGATTCTGCCGCTCACAGTGCTCTGCGGTGTGCGCCTTCTGCCGAAAGAGGTCCGGGAGCGCTGCTTAGCTCTGCAGAGCACCGTACCTTCGTCTTTAGCCTCTCTTCTCGTCTACATCTTAGCAAAAAGCTTTTCCACTCTGTCTGGCAAGGAGAAACTGTGCCAGCACAAAAAACATCTCCCACCGTGTTCTAGAAGCTGCACGGAGGTCTTTCTAGTGTTTTGCAAGAAGAGAAAGAAAGTTGTCCAAAACAGCTTGCAATCGAATGTTCATGTGAATAGAGAAGGCAGGAGAGTGGTCAGGTACTGTTTTCTCTCAGTTGGCAAGCTGCGCACACAATCGCAGTGTTGTACAGCTTGTTTCATCACCTTTGCCAAGTTGCCGCTCTCTCCGGCTCCCGGAGACGAAGAAGCTGCTTCTTCGCGCAAAGACGATTCTGCCGCTCACAGTGCTCTGCGGTGTGCGCCTTCTGCCGAAAGAGGCACGGGAGCGCTGCTTCGCTCTGCAGAGCACCGTACCTTCGTCTTTAGCCTCTCTTCTCGTCTACATCTTAGCAAAAAGCTTTTCCACTCTGTCTGGCAAGGAGAAACTGTGCCAGCACAAAAAACATCTCCCATCGTGTTCTAGAAGCTGCACGGAGGTCTGCCGAGTGTTTTGCAAGAAGAGAAAGAAAGTTGTCCAAAACAGCTTGCAATCGAATGTTCATGTGAATAGAGAAGGCAGGAGAGTGGTCAGGTACTGTTTTCTCTCAGTTGGCAAGCTGCGCACACAATCGCAGTGTTGTACAGCTTATTTCATCACCTTTGCCAAGTTGCCGCTCTCTCCGGCTCCCGGAGACGAAGAAGCTGCTTCTTCGCGCAAAGACGATTCTGCCGCTCACAGTGCTCTGCGGTGTGCGCCTTCTGCCGAAAGAGGCACGGGAGCGGTGCTTAGCTCTGCAGAGCACTGTACCTTCGTCTTTAGCCTCTCTTCTCGTCTACATCTTAGCAAAAAGCTTTTCCACTCTGTCTGGCAAGGAGAAACTGTGCCAGCACAGAAAACATCTCCATCGTGTTCTAGAGGCTGCACGGAGGTCTGCCGAGTGTTTTGCAAGAAGAGAAAGAAAGTTGTCCAAACCAGATTCCAATCGAATGTTCATGTGAATAGAAAAGGCAGGAGAGTGGTCAGGTACTGTTTTCTCTCAGTTGGCAAGCTGCGCACACAATCGCAGTGTTGTACAGCTTGTTTCATCACCTTTGCGAAGCTGCCGCTCTCTCCGGCTCCCGGAGACGAAGAAGCTGCTTCTTCGCGCAAAGACGATTCTGGCGCTCACAGTGTTTTGCGGTGTGCGCCTTCTGCCGAAATAGGCACGGGAGCGGTGCTTAGCTCTGCAGAGCACCGTACCTTCGTCTTTAGCCTCTCTTCTCGTCTACATCTTAGCAAAAAGCTTTTCCACTCTGTCTGGCAAGGAGAAACTGTGCCAGCACAGAAAACATCTCCCATCGTGTTCTAGAGGCTGCACGGAAGTCTGCCGAGTGTTTTGCAAGAAGAGAAAGAAAGTTGTCCAAAACAGCTTGCAATCGAATGTTCATGTGAATAGAAAAGGCAGGAGAGTGGTCAGGTACTGTTTTCTCTCAGTTGGCAAGCTGCGCACACAATCGCAGTGTTGTACAGCTTGTTTCATCACCTTTGCCAAGTTGCCGCTCTCTCCGGCTCCCGGAGACGAAGAAGCTGCTTCTTCGCGCAAAGACGATTCTGCCGCTCACAGTGCTCTGCGGTGTGCGCCTTCTGCCGAAAGAGGTCCGGGAGCGGTGCTTAGCTCTGCAGAGCACCGTACCTTCGTCTTTAGCCTCTCTTCTCGTCTACATCTTAGCAAAAAGCTTTTCCACTCTGTCTGGCAAGGAGAAACTGTGCCAGCACAAAAACATCTCCCACCGTGTTCTAGAAGCTTCACGGAGGTCTTCCTAGTGTTTTGCAAGAAGAGAAAGAAAGTTGTCCAAAACAGCTTGCAATCGAATGTTCATGTGAATAGAAAAGGCAGGAGAGTGGTCAGGTACTGTTTTCTCTCAGTTGGCAAGCTGCGCACACAATCGCAGTGTTGTACAGCTTGTTCAATCACCTTTGCGAAGTTGCCGATTTCTCCGGCTCCCGGAGACGAAGAAGCTGCTTCTTCGCGCAAAGACGATTCTGCCGCTCATAGTGCTCTGCGGTGTGCGGCTTCTGCCGAAAGAGGTCCGGGAGCGCTGCTTAGCTCTGCAGAGCACCGTACCTTCGTCTTTAGCCTCTCTTCTCGTCTACATCTTAGCAAAAAGCTTTTCCACTCTGTCTGGCAAGGAGAAACTGTGCCAGCACAAAAAACATCTCCCATCGTGTTCTAGAAGCTGCACGGAGGTCTGCCGAGTGTTTTGCAAGAAGAGAAAGAAAGCTGTCCAAACCAGCTTGCAATCGAATGTTCATGTGAATAGAAAAGGCAGGAGAGTGGTCAGGTACTGTTTTCTCTCAGTTGGCAAGCTGCGCACACAATCGCAGTGTTGTACAGCTTGTTTCATCACCTTTGCCAAGTTGCCGCTCTCTCCGGCTCCCGGAGACGAAGAAGCTGCTTCTTCGCGCAAAGACGATTCTGCCGCTCACAGTGCTCTGCGGTTTGCGCCTTCTGCCGAAAGAGGTCCGGGAGCGCTGCTTCGCTCTGCAGAGCACCGTACCTTCGTCTTTAGCCTCTCTTCTCGTCTACATCTTAGCAAAAAGCTTTTCCACTCTGTCTGGCAAGGAGAAACTGTGCCAGCACAGAAAACATCTCCCATCGTGTTCTAGAAGCTGCACGGAGGTCTGCCGAGTGTTTTGCAAGAAGAGAAAGAAAGTTGTCCAAAACAGCTTGCAATCGAATGTTCATGTGAATAGAAAAGGCAGGAGAGTGGTCAGGTACTGTTTTCTCTCAGTTGGCAAGCTGCGCACACAATCGCAGTGTTGTACAGCTTGTTTCATCACCTTTGCCAAGTTGCCGCTCTCTCCGGCTCCCGGAGACGAAGAAGCTGCTTCTTCGCGCAAAGACGATTCTGCCGCTCACAGTGCTCTGCGGTGTGCGGCTTCTGCCGAAAGAGGTCCGGGAGCGCTGCTTAGCTCTGCAGAGCACCGTACCTTCGTCTTTAGCCTCTCTTCTCGTCTACATCTTAGCAAAAAGCTTTTCCACTCTGTCTGGCAAGGAGAAACTGTGCCAGCACAAAAAACATCTCCCACCGTGTTCTAGAAGCTGCACGGAGGTCTTTCTAGTGTTTTGCAAGAAGAGAAAGAAAGTTGTCCAAAACAGCTTGCAATCGAATGTTCATGTGAATAGAAAAGGCAGGAGAGTGGTCAGGTACTGTTTTCTCTCAGTTGGCAAGCTGCGCACACAATCGCAGTGTTGTACAGCTTGTTTCATCACCTTTGCGAAGTTGCCGCTCTCTCCGGCTCCCGGAGACGAAGAAGCTGCTTCTTCGCGCAAAGAACATTCTGCCGCTCACACTGCTCTGCGGTGTGCGCCTTCTGCCGAAAGCGGTCCGAGAGCGGTGCTTCGCTCTGCAGAGCACCGTACCTTCGTCTTTAGCCTCTCTTCTCGTCTACATCTTAGCAAAAAGCTTTTCCACTCTGTCTGGCAAGGAGCAACTGTGCCAGCACAAAAGACATCTCCCATCGTGTTCTAGAAGCTGCACGGAGGTCTGCCGAGTGTTTTGCAAGAAGAGAAAGAAAGTTGTCCAAAACAGCTTGCAATCGAATGTTCATGTGAATAGAGAAGGCAGGAGAGTGGTCAGGTACTGTTTTCTCTCAGTTGGCAAGCTGCGCACACAATCGCAGTGTTGTACAGCTTGTTTCATCACCTTTGCCAAGTTGCCGCTCTCTCCGGCTCCCGGAGACGAAGAAGCTGCTTCTTCGCGCAAAGACGATTCTGCCGCTCACAGTGTTCTGCGGTGTGCGCCTTCTGCCGAAAGACGCCCGGGAGCAGTGCTTAGCTCTGCAGAGCACCATACCTTCGTCTTTAGCCTCTCTTCTCGTCTACATCTTAGCAAAAAGCTTTTCCACTCTGTCTGGCAAGGAGAAACTGTGCCAGCACAGAAAACATCTCCCATCGTGTTCTAGAGGCTGCACGGAGGTCTGCCGAGTGTTTTACAAGAAGAGAAAGAAAGTTGTCCAAAACAGCTTGCAATCGAATGTTCATGTCAATAGAAAAGGCAGGAGAGTGGTCAGGTACTGTTTTCTCTCAGTTGGCAAGCTGCACACACAATCGCAGTGTTGTACAGCTTGTTTCATCACCTTTGCGAAGTTGCCGCTCTCTCCAGCTCCCGGAGACGAAGAAGCTGCTTCTTCGCGCAAAGACGATTCTGCCGCTCACACTGCTCTGCGGTGTGCGCCTTCTGCCGAAAGAGGTCCGGGAGCGCTGCTTAGCTCTGCAGAGCACCATACCTTCGTCTTTAGCCTCTCTTCTCGTCTACATCTTAGCAAAAAGCTTTTCCACTCTCTCTGGCAAGGAGAAACTGTGCCAGCACAAAAAATATCTCCCATCGTGTTCTAGACGCTGCACGGGGGTCTGCCGAGTGTTTTGCAAGAAGAGAAAGAAAGTTGTCCAAAACAGATTCCAATCGAATGTTCATGTGAATAGAAAAGGCAGGAGAGTGGTCAGGTACTGTTTTCTCTCAGTTGGCAAGCTGCGCACACAATCGCAGTGTTGTACAGCTTGTTTCATCACCTTTGCCAAGTTGCCGCTCTCTCCGGCTCCCGGAGACGAAGAAGCTGCTTCTTCGCGCAAAGACGATTCTGCCGCTCACAGTGTTTTGCGGTGTGCGCCTTCTGCCGAAATAGGCACGGGAGCAGTGCTTAGCTCTGCAGAGCACCGTACCTTCGTCTTTAGCCTCTCTTCTCGTCTACATCTTAGCAAAAAGCTTTTCCACTCTGTCTGGCAAGGAGAAACTGTGCCAGCACAGAAAACATCTCCCATCGTGTTCTAGAGGCTGCACGGAGGTCTGCCGAGTGTTTTGCAAGAAGAGAAAGAAAGTTGTCCAAAACAGCTTGCAATCGAATGTTCATGTGAATAGAAAAGGCAGGAGAGTGGTCAGGTACTGTTTTCTCTCAGTTGGCAAGCTGCGCACACAATCGCAGTGTTGTACAGCTTGTTTCATCACCTTTGCCAAGTTGCCGCTCTCTCCGGCTCCCGGAGACGAAGAAGCTGCTTCTTCGCGCAAAGACGATTCTGCCGCTCACAGTGCTCTGCGGTGTGCGGCTTCTGCCGAAAGAGGTCCGGGAGCGCTGCTTAGCTCTGCAGAGCACCGTACCTTCGTCTTTAGCCTCTCTTCTCGTCTACATCTTAGCAAAAAGCTTTTCCACTCTGTCTGGCAAGGAGAAACTGTGCCAGCACAAAAAACATCTCCCATCGTGTTCTAGACGCTGCACGGAGGTCTGCCGAGTGTTTTGCAAGAAGAGAAAGAAAGTTGTCCAAAACAGCTTGCAATCGAATGTTCATGTGAATAGAGAAGGCAGGAGAGTGGTCAGGTACTGTTTTCTCTCAGTTGGCAAGCTGCGCACACAATCGCAGTGTTGTACAGCTTGTTTCATCACCTTTGCCAAGTTGCCGCTCTCTCCGGCTCCCGGAGACGAAGAAGCTGCTTCTTCGCGCAAAGACGATTCTGCCGCTCACAGTGCTCTGCGGTGTGCGCCTTCTGCCGAAAGAGGTCCGGGAGCGGTGCTTAGCTCTGCAGAGCACTGTACCTTCGTCTTTAGCCTCTCTTCTCGTCTACATCTTAGCAAAAAGCTTTTCCACTCTGTCTGGCAAGGAGAAACTGTGCCAGCACAGAAAACATCTCCCATCGTGTTCTAGAGGCTGCACGGAGGTCTGCCGAGTGTTTTGCTAGAAGAGAAAGAAAGCTGTCCAAAACAGATTCCAATCGAATGTTCATGTGAATAGAAAAGGCAGGAGAGTGGTCAGGTACTGTTTTCTCTCAGTTGGCAAGCTGCGCACACAATCGCAGTGTTGTACAGCTTGTTTCATCACCTTTGCGAAGTTGCCGCTCTCTCCGGCTCCCGGAGACGAAGAAGCTGCTTCTTCGCGCAAAGACGATTCTGCCGCTCACAGTGCTCTGCGGTGTGCGGCTTCTGCCGAAAGAGGTCCGGGAGCGCTGCTTAGCTCTGCAGAGCACCGTACCTTCGTCTTTAGCCTCTCTTCTCGTCTACATCTTAGCAAAAAGCTTTTCCACTCTGTCTGGCAAGGAGAAACTGTGCCAGCACAGAAAACATCTCCATCGTGTTCTAGAGGCGGCACGGAGGTCTTCCGAGTGTTTTGCAAGAAGAGAAAGAAAGTTGTCCAAAACAGATTCCAATCGAATGTTCATGTGAATAGAAAAGGCAGGAGAGTGGTCAGGTACTGTTTTCTCTCAGTTGGCAAGCTGCGCACACAATCGCAGTGTTGTACAGCTTGTTTCATCACCTTTGCGAAGTTGCCGCTCTCTCCGGCTCCCGGAGACGAAGAAGCTGCTTCTTCGCGCAAAGACGATTCTGGCGCTCACAGTGTTTTGCGGTGTGCGCCTTCTGCCGAAATAGGCACGGGAGCGGTGCTTAGCTCTGCAGAGCACCGTACCTTCGTCTTTAGCCTCTCTTCTCGTCTACATCTTAGCAAAAAGCTTTTCCACTCTGTCTGGCAAGGAGAAACTGTGCCAGCACAAAAAATATCTCCCATCGTGTTCTAGACGCTGCACGGAGGTCTGCCGAGTGTTTTGCAAGAAGAGAAAGAAAGTTGTCCAAAACAGCTTGCAATCGAATGTTCATGTGAATAGAAAAGGCAGGAGAGTGGTCAGGTACTGTTTTCTCTCAGTTGGCAAGCTGCGCACACAATCGCAGTGTTGTACAGCTTGTTTCATCACCTTTGCGAAGTTGCCGCTCTCTCCGGCTCCCGGAGACGAAGAAGCTGCTTCTTCGCGCAAAGACGATTCTGCCGCTCACAGTGCTCTGCGGTGTGCGCCTTCTGCCGAAAGAGGTCCGGGAGCGGTGCTTCGCTCTGCAGAGCACCGTACCTTCGTCTTTAGCCTCTCTTCTCGTCTACATCTTAGCAAAAAGCTTTTCCACTCTGTCTGGCAAGGAGCAACTGTGCCAGCACAAAAAACATCTCCCATCGTGTTCTAGAAGCTGCACGGAGGTCTGCCGAGTGTTTTGCAAGAAGAGAAAGAAAGTTGTCCAAAACAGCTTGCAATCGAATGTTCATGTGAATAGAGAAGGCAGGAGAGTGGTCAGGTACTGTTTTCTCTCAGTTGGCAAGCTGCGCACACAATCGCAGTGTTGTACAGCTTGTTTCATCACCTTTGCCAAGTTGCCGCTCTCTCCGGCTCCCGGAGACGAAGAAGCTGCTTCTTCGCGCAAAGACGATTCTGCCGCTCACACTGCTCTGCGGTGTGCGCCTTCTGCCGAAATAGGCACGGGAGCGGTGCTTAGCTCTGCAGAGCACTGTACCTTCGTCTTTAGCCTCTCTTCTCGTCTACATCTTAGCAAAAAGCTTTTCCACTCTGTCTGGCAAGGAGAAACTGTGCCAGCACAGAAAACATCTCCCATCGTGTTCTAGAGGCTGCACGGAGGTCTGCCGAGTGTTTTGCAAGAAGAGAAAGAAAGTTGTCCAAACCAGATTCCAATCGAATGTTCATGTGAATAGAAAAGGCAGGAGAGTGGTCAGGTACTGTTTTCTCTCAGTTGGCAAGCTGCGCACACAATCGCAGTGTTGTACAGCTTGTTTCATCACCTTTGCGAAGCTGCCGCTCTCTCCGGCTCCCGGAGACGAAGAAGCTGCTTCTTCGCGCAAAGACGATTCTGCCGCTCACGGTGCTCTGCGGTGTGCGCCTTCTGCCGAAAGAGGTCCGGGAGCGGTGCTTAGCTCTGCAGAGCACCGTACCTTCGTCTTTAGCCTCTCTTCTCGTCTACATCTTAGCAAAAAGCTTTTCCACTCTGTCTGGCAAGGAGAAACTGTGCCAGCACAAAAAACATCTCCCATCGTGTTCTAGAAGCTGCACGGAGGTCTGCCGAGTGTTTTGCAAGAAGAGAAAGAAAGTTGTCCAAAACAGCTTGCAATCGAATGTTCATGTGAATAGAGAAGGCAGGAGAGTGGTCAGGTACTGTTTTCTCTCAGTTGTCAAGCTGCGCACACAATCGCAGTGTTGTACAGCTTGTTTCATCACCTTTGCGAAGTTGCCGCTCTCTCCGGCTCCCGGAGACGAAGAAGCTGCTTCTTCGCGCAAAGACGATTCTGCCGCTCGCAGTGCTCTGCGGTGTGCGCCTTCTGCCGAAATAGGCACGGGAGCGGTGCTTAGCTCTGCAGAGCACCGTACCTTCGTCTTTAGCCTCTCTTCTCGTCTACATCTTAGCAAAAAGCTTTTCCACTCTGTCTGGCAAGGAGAAACTGTGCCAGCACAGAAAACATCTCCCATCGTGTTCTAGAGGCTGCACGGAGGTCTGCCGAGTGTTTTGCAAGAAGAGAAAGAAAGTTGTCCAAAAGAGATTCCAATCGAATGTTCATGTGAATAGAAAAGGCAGGAGAGTGGTCAGGTACTGTTTTCTCTCAGTTGGCAAGCTGCGCACACAATCGCAGTGTTGTACAGCTTGTTTCATCACCTTTGCGAAGTTGCCGCTCTCTCCGGCTCCCGGAGACGAAGAAGCTGCTTCTTCGCGCAAAGACGATTCTGCCGCTCACAGTGTTTTGCGGTGTGCGCCTTCTGCCGAAATAGGCACGGCAGCGGGGCTTAGCTCTGCAGAGCACCGTACCTTCGTCTTTAGCCTCTCTTCTCGTCTACATCTTAGCAAAAAGCTTTTCCACTCTGTCTGGCAAGGAGAAACTGTGCCAGCACAGAAAACATCTCCCATCGTGTTCTAGAGGCTGCACGGAGGTCTGCCGAGTGTTTTGCAAGAAGAGAAAGAAAGTTGTCCAAAACAGCTTGCAATCGAATGTTCATGTCAATAGAAAAGGCAGGAGAGTGGTCAGGTACTGTTTTCTCTCAGTTGGCAAGCTGCGCACACAATCGCAGTGTTGTACAGCTTGTTTCATCACCTTTGCCAAGTTGCCGCTCTCTCCGGCTCCCGGAGACGAAGAAGCTGCTTCTTCGCGCAAAGACGATTCTGCCGCTCACACTGCTCTGCGGTGTGCGCCTTCTGCCGAAAGAGGTCCGGGAGCGCTGCTTAGCTCTGCAGAGCACCATACCTTCGTCTTTAGCCTCTCTTCTCGTCTACATCTTAGCAAAAAGCTTTTCCACTCTCTCTGGCAAGGAGAAACTGTGCCAGCACAAAAAATATCTCCCATCGTGTTCTAGACGCTGGACGGGGGTCTGCCGAGTGTTTTGCAAGAAGAGAAAGAAAGTTGTCCAAAACAGATTCCAATCGAATGTTCATGTGAATAGAAAAGGCAGGAGAGTGGTCAGGTACTGTTTTCTCTCAGTTGGCAAGCTGCGCACACAATCGCAGTGTTGTACAGCTTGTTCAATCACCTTTGCCAAGTTGCCGCTCTCTCCGGCTCCCGGAGACGAAGAAGCTGCTTCTTCGCGCAAAGACGATTCTGCCGCTCGCAGTGCTCTGCGGTGTGCGCCTTCTGCCGAAATAGGCACGGGAGCGGTGCTTAGCTCTGCAGAGCACCGTACCTTCGTCTTTAGCCTCTCTTCTCGTCTACATCTTAGCAAAAAGCTTTTCCACTCTGTCTGGCAAGGAGAAACTGTGCCAGCACAGAAAACATCTCCCATCGTGTTCTAGAGGCTGCACGGAGGTCTGCCGAGTGTTTTGCAAGAAGAGAAAGAAAGTTGTCCAAAACAGATTCCAATCGAATGTTCATGTCAATAGAAAGGCAGGAGAGTGGTCAGGTACTGTTTTCTCTCAGTTGGCAAGCTGCGCACACAATCGCAGTGTTGTACAGCTTGTTTCATCACCTTTGCGAAGTTGCCGCTCTCTCCGGCTCCCGGAGACGAAGAAGCTGCTTCTTCGCGCAAAGACGATTCTGCCGCTCACAGTGTTTTGCGGTGTGCGCCTTCTGCCGAAAGACGTCCGGGAGCGGTGCTTTGCTCTGCAGAGCACCGTACCTTCGTCTTTAGCCTCTCTTCTCGTCTACATCTTAGCAAAAAGCTTTTCCACTCTGTCTGGCAAGGAGAAACTGTGCCAGCACAGAAAACATCTCCCATCGTGTTCTAGAGGCTGCACGGAGGTCTGCCGAGTGTTTTGCAAGAAGAGAAAGAAAGTTGTCCAAAACAGCTTGCAATCGAATGTTCATGTCAATAGAAAAGGCAGGAGAGTGGTCAGGTACTGTTTTCTCTCAGTTGGCAAGCTGAGCACACAATCGCAGTGTTGTACAGCTTGTTTCATCACCTTTGCCAAGTTGCCGCTCTCTCCGGCTCCCGGAGACGAAGAAGCTGCTTCTTCGCGCAAAGACGATTCTGCCGCTCACAGTGCTCTGCGGTGTGCGGCTTCTGCCGAAAGAGGTCCGGGAGCGGTGCTTAGCTCTGCAGAGCACCGTACCTTCGTCTTTAGCCTCTCTTCTCGTCTACATCTTAGCAAAAAGCTTTTCCACTCTGTCTGGCAAGGAGAAACTGTGCCAGCACAAAAAACATCTCCCATCGTGTTCTAGAAGCTGCACGGAGGTCTGCCGAGTGTTTTGCAAGAAGAGAAAGAAAGTTGTCCAAAACAGCTTGCAATCGAATGTTCATGTGAATAGAGAAGGCAGGAGAGTGGTCAGGTACTGTTTTCTCTCAGTTGGCAAGCTGCGCACACAATCGCAGTGTTGTACAGCTTGTTTCATCACCTTTGCCAAGTTGCCGCTCTCTCCGGCTCCCGGAGACGAAGAAGCTGCTTCTTCGCGCAAAGACGATTCTGCCGCTCACAGTGCTCTGCGGTGTGCGCCTTCTGCCGAAAGAGGCACGGGAGCGGTGCTTAGCTCTGCAGAGCACTGTACCTTCGTCTTTAGCCTCTCTTCTCGTCTACATCTTAGCAAAAAGCTTTTCCACTCTGTCTGGCCTGGAGAAACTGTGCCAGCACAGAAAACATCTCCCATCGTGTTCTAGAGGCTGCACGGAGGTCTGCCGAGTGTTTTGCTAGAAGAGAAAGAAAGTTGTCCAAAACAGCTTGCAATCGAATGTTCATGTGAATAGAAAAGGCAGGAGAGTGGTCAGGTACTGTTTTCTCTCAGTTGGCAAGCTGCGCACACAATCGCAGTGTTGTACAGCTTGTTTCATCACCTTTGCCAAGTTGCCGCTCTCTCCGGCTCCCGGAGACGAAGAAGCTGCTTCTTCGCGCAAAGACGATTCTGCCGCTCACAGTGCTCTGCGGTGTGCGCCTTCTGCCGAAAGAGGCACGGGAGCGGTGCTTAGCTCTGCAGAGCACTGTACCTTCGTCTTTAGCCTCTCTTCTCGTCTACATCTTAGCAAAAAGCTTTTCCACTCTGTCTGGCAAGGAGAAACTGTGCCAGCACAGAAAACATCTCCATCGTGTTCTAGAGGCTGCACGGAGGTCTGCCGAGTGTTTTGCAAGAAGAGAAAGAAAGTTGTCCAAACCAGATTCCAATCGAATGTTCATGTGAATAGAAAAGGCAGGAGAGTGGTCAGGTACTGTTTTCTCTCAGTTGGCAAGCTGCGCACACAATCGCAGTGTTGTACAGCTTGTTTCATCACCTTTGCGAAGCTGCCGCTCTCTCCGGCTCCCGGAGACGAAGAAGCTGCTTCTTCGCGCAAAGACGATTCTGGCTCTCACAGTGTTTTGCGGTGTGCGCCTTCTGCCGAAATAGGCACGGGAGCGGTGCTTAGCTCTGCAGAGCACTGTACCTTCGTCTTTAGCCTCTCTTCTCGTCTACATCTTAGCAAAAAGCTTTTCCACTCTGTCTGGCAAGGAGAAACTGTGCCAGCACAGAAAACATCTCCATCGTGTTCTAGAGGCTGCACGGAGGTCTGCCGAGTGTTTTGCAAGAAGAGAAAGAAAGTTGTCCAAAACAGATTCCAATCGAATGTTCATGTGAATAGAAAAGGCAGGAGAGTGGTCAGGTACTGTTTTCTCTCAGTTGGCAAGCTGCGCACACAATCGCAGTGTTGTACAGCTTGTTTCATCACCTTTGCGAAGCTGCCGCTCTCTCCGGCTCCCGGAGACGAAGAAGCTGCTTCTTCGCGCAAAGACGATTCTGGCGCTCACAGTGTTTTGCGGTGTGCGCCTTCTGCCGAAATAGGCACGGGAGCGGTGCTTAGCTCTGCAGAGCACCGTACCTTCGTCTTTAGCCTCTCTTCTCGTCTACATCTTAGCAAAAAGCTTTTCCACTCTGTCTGGCAAGGAGAAACTGTGCCAGCACAGAAAACATCTCCCATCGTGTTCTAGAGGCTGCACGGAGGTCTTCCTAGTGTTTTGCAAGAAGAGAAAGAAAGTTGTCTAAAACAGCTTGCAATCGAATGTTCATGTCAATAGAAAAGGCAGGAGAGTGGTCAGGTACTGTTTTCTCTCACTTGGCAAGCTGCGCACACAATCGCAGTGTTGTACAGCTTGTTCAATCACCTTTGCGAAGTTGCCGATTTCTCCAGCTCCCGGAGACGAAGAAGCTGCTTCTTCGCGCAAAGACGATTCTGCCGCTCATAGTGCTCTGCGGTGTGCGGCTTCTGCCGAAAGAGGTCCGGGAGCGCTGCTTAGCTCTGCAGAGCACCGTACCTTCGTCTTTAGCCTCTCTTCTCGTCTACATCTTAGCAAAAAGCTTTTCCACTCTGTCTGGCAAGGAGAAACTGTGCCAGCACAAAAAACATCTCCCATCGTGTTCTAGAAGCTGCACGGAGGTCTTTCTAGTGTTTTGCAAGAAGAGAAAGAAAGCTGTCCAAACCAGCTTGCAATCGAATGTTCATGTGAATAGAAAAGGCAGGAGAGTGGTCAGGTACTGTTTTCTCTCAGTTGGCAAGCTGCGCACACAATCGCAGTGTTGTACAGCTTGTTTCATCACCTTTGCGAAGTTGCCGCTCTCTCCGGCTCCCGGAGACGAAGAAGCTGCTTCTTCGCGCAAAGACGATTCTGCCGCTCACAGTGCTCTGCGGTTTGCGCCTTCTGCCAAAAGAGGTCCGGGAGCGCTGCTTCGCTCTGCAGAGCACCGTACCTTCGTCTTTAGCCTCTCTTCTCGTCTACATCTTAGCAAAAAGCTTTTCCACTCTGTCTGGCAAGGAGAAACTGTGCCAGCACAGAAAACATCTCCCATCGTGTTCTAGAAGCTGCACGGAGGTCTGCCGAGTGTTTTGCAAGAAGAGAAAGAAAGTTGTCCAAAACAGCTTGCAATCGAATGTTCATGTCAATAGAAAAGGCAGGAGAGTGGTCAGGTACTGTTTTCTCTCACTTGGCAAGCTGCGCACACAATCGCAGTGTTGTACAGCTTGTTCAATCACCTTTGCGAAGTTGCCGATTTCTCCAGCTCCCGGAGACGAAGAAGCTGCTTCTTCGCGCAAAGACGATTCTGCCGCTCATAGTGCTCTGCGGTGTGCGGCTTCTGCCGAAAGAGGTCCGGGAGCGCTGCTTAGCTCTGCAGAGCACCGTACCTTCGTCTTTAGCCTCTCTTCTCGTCTACATCTTAGCAAAAAGCTTTTCCACTCTGTCTGGCAAGGAGAAACTGTGCCAGCACAAAAAACATCTCCCATCGTGTTCTAGAAGCTGCACGGAGGTCTTTCTAGTGTTTTGCAAGAAGAGAAAGAAAGCTGTCCAAACCAGCTTGCAAGCGAATGTTCATGTGAATAGAAAAGGCAGGAGAGTGGTCAGGTACTGTTTTCTCTCAGTTGGCAAGCTGCGCACACAATCGCAGTGTTGTACAGCTTGTTTCATCACCTTTGCCAAGTTGCCGCTCTCTCCGGCTCCCGGAGACGAAGAAGCTGCTTCTTCGCGCAAAGACGATTCTGCCGCTCACAGTGCTCTGCGGTTTGCGCCTTCTGCCAAAAGAGGTCCGGGAGCGCTGCTTCGCTCTGCAGAGCACCGTACCTTCGTCTTTAGCCTCTCTTCTCGTCTACATCTTAGCAAAAAGCTTTTCCACTCTGTCTGGCAAGGAGAAACTGTGCCAGCACAGAAAACATCTCCCATCGTGTTCTAGAAGCTGCACGGAGGTCTGCCGAGTGTTTTGCAAGAAGAGAAAGAAAGTTGTCCAAAACAGCTTGCAATCGAATGTTCATGTGAATAGAAAAGGCAGGAGAGTGGTCAGGTACTGTTTTCTCTCAGTTGGCAAGCTGCGCACACAATCGCAGTGTTGTACAGCTTGTTTCATCACCTTTGCGAAGTTGCCGCTCTCTCCGGCTCCCGGAGACGAAGAAGCTGCTTCTTCGCGCAAAGACGATTCTGCCGCTCACAGTGCTCTGCGGTGTGCGGCTTCTGCCGAAAGAGGTCCGGGAGCGCTGCTTAGCTCTGCAGAGCACCGTACCTTCGTCTTTAGCCTCTCTTCTCGTCTACATCTTAGCAAAAAGCTTTTCCACTCTGTCTGGCAAGGAGAAACTGTGCCAGCACAAAAAACATCTCCCATCGTGTTCTAGAGGCTGCACGGAGGTCTGCCGAGTGTTTTGCAAGAAGAGAAAGAAAGTTGTCCAAAACAGCTTGCAATCGAATGTTCATGTGAATAGAGAAGGCAGGAGAGTGGTCAGGTACTGTTTTCTCTCAGTTGGCAAGCTGCGCACACAATCGCAGTGTTGTACAGCTTGTTTCATCACCTTTGCCAAGTTGCCGCTCTCGCCGGCTCCCGGAGACGAAGAAGCTGCTTCTTCGCGCAAAGACGATTCTGCCGCTCACAGTGCTCTGCGGTGTGCGCCTTCTGCCGAAAGAGGCACGGGAGCGGTGCTTAGCTCTGCAGAGCACTGTACCTTCGTCTTTAGCCTCTCTTCTCGTCTACATCTTAGCAAAAAGCTTTTCCACTCTGTCTGGCAAGGAGAAACTGTGCCAGCACAGAAAACATCTCCCATCGTGTTCTAGAGGCTGCACGGAGGTCTGCCGAGTGTTTTGCTAGAAGAGAAAGAAAGCTGTCCAAAACAGATTCCAATCGAATGTTCATGTGAATAGAGAAGGCAGGAGAGTGGTCAGGTACTGTTTTCTCTCACTTGGCAAGCTGCGCACACAATCGCAGTGTTGTACAGCTTGTTTCATCACCTTTGCGAAGTTGCCGCTCTCTCCGGCTCCCGGAGACGAAGAAGCTGCTTCTTCGCGCAAAGACGATTCTGCCGCTCACAGTGCTCTGCGGTGTGCGGCTTCTGCCGAAAGAGGTCCGGGAGCGCTGCTTAGCTCTGCAGAGCACCGTACCTTCGTCTTTAGCCTCTCTTCTCGTCTACATCTTAGCAAAAAGCTTTTCCACTCTGTCTGGCAAGGAGAAACTGTGCCAGCACAGAAAACATCTCCCATCGTGTTCTAGAGGCGGCACGGAGGTCTTCCGAGTGTTTTGCAAGAAGAGAAAGAAAGTTGTCCAAAACAGCTTGCAATCGAATGTTCATGTGAATAGAAAAGGCAGGAGAGTGGTCAGGTACTGTTTTCTCTCAGTTGGCAAGCTGCGCACACAATCGCAGTGTTGTACAGCTTGTTTCATCACCTTTGCGAAGTTGCCGCTCTCTCCGGCTCCCGGAGACGAAGAAGCTGCTTCTTCGCGCAAAGACGATTCTGGCGCTCACAGTGCTCTGCGGTGTGCGCCTTCTGCCGAAATAGGCACGGGAGCGGTGCTTAGCTCTGCAGAGCACCGTACCTTCGTCTTTAGCCTCTCTTCTCGTCTACATCTTAGCAAAAAGCTTTTCCACTCTGTCTGGCAAGGAGAAACTGTGCCAGCACAAAAAATATCTCCCATCGTGTTCTAGACGCTGCACGGAGGTCTGCCGAGTGTTTTGCAAGAAGAGAAAGAAAGTTGTCCAAAACAGCTTGCAATCGAATGTTCATGTGAATAGAAAAGGCAGGAGAGTGGTCAGGTACTGTTTTCTCTCAGTTGGCAAGCTGCGCACACAATCGCAGTGTTGTACAGCTTGTTTCATCACCTTTGCGAAGTTGCCGCTCTCTCCGGCTCCCGGAGACGAAGAAGCTGCTTCTTCGCGCAAAGACGATTCTGCCGCTCACAGTGCTCTGCGGTGTGCGGCTTCTGCCGAAAGAGGTCCGGGAGCGCTGCTTAGCTCTGCAGAGCACCGTACCTTCGTCTTTAGCCTCTCTTCTCGTCTACATCTTAGCAAAAAGCTTTTCCACTCTGTCTGGCAAGGAGAAACTGTGCCAGCACAAAAAACATCTCCCACCGTGTTCTAGAAGCTGCACGGAGGTCTTTCTAGTGTTTTGCAAAAAGAGAAAGAAAGTTGTCCAAAACAGCTTGCAATCGAATGTTCATGTGAATAGAAAAGGCAGGAGAGTGGTCAGGTACTGTTTTCTCTCAGTTGGCAAGCTGCGCACACAATCGCAGTGTTGTACAGCTTGTTTCATCACCTTTGCGAAGTTGCCGCTCTCTCCGGCTCCCGGAGACGAAGAAGCTGCTTCTTCGCGCAAAGACGATTCTGCCGCTCACAGTGCTCTGCGGTGTGCGCCTTCTGCCGAAAGAGGTCCGGGAGCGCTGCTTAGCTCTGCAGAGCACCGTACCTTCGTCTTTAGCCTCTCTTCTCGTCTACATCTTAGCAAAAAGCTTTTCCACTCTGTCTGGCAAGGAGAAACTGTGCCAGCACAAAAAACATCTCCCATCGTGTTCTAGAGGCTGCACGGAGGTCTGCCGAGTGTTTTGCAAGAAGAGAAAGAAAGTTGTCCAAAACAGCTTGCAATCGAATGTTCATGTGAATAGAGAAGGCAGGAGAGTGGTCAGGTACTGTTTTCTCTCATTTGGCAAGCTGCGCACACAATCGCAGTGTTGTACAGCTTGTTTCATCACCTTTGCGAAGTTGCCGCTCTCTCCGGCTCCCGGAGACGAAGAAGCTGCTTCTTCGCGCAAAGACGATTCTGCCGCTCACAGTGCTCTGCGGTGTGCGCCTTCTGCCGAAAGAGGCACGGGAGCGGTGCTTAGCTCTGCAGAGCACTGTACCTTCGTCTTTAGCCTCTCTTCTCGTCTACATCTTAGCAAAAAGCTTTTCCACTCTGTCTGGCAAGGAGAAACTGTGCCAGCACAGAAAACATCTCCCATCGTGTTCTAGAGGCTGCACGGAGGTCTGCCGAGTGTTTTGCTAGAAGAGAAAGAAAGTTGTCCAAACCAGATTCCAATCGAATGTTCATGTGAATAGAAAAGGCAGGAGAGTGGTCAGGTACTGTTTTCTCTCAGTTGGCAAGCTGCGCACACAATCGCAGTGTTGTACAGCTTGTTTCATCACCTTTGCGAAGCTGCCGCTCTCTCCGGCTCCCGGAGACGAAGAAGCTGCTTCTTCGCGCAAAGACGATTCTGGCGCTCACAGTGTTTTGCGGTGTGCGCCTTCTGCCGAAATAGGCACGGCAGCGGGGCTTAGCTCTGCAGAGCACCGTACCTTCGTCTTTAGCCTCTCTTCTCGTCTACATCTTAGCAAAAAGCTTTTCCACTCTGTCTGGCAAGGAGAAACTGTGCCAGCACAGAAAACATCTCCCATCGTGTTCTAGAAGCTGCACGGAGGTCTGCCGAGTGTTTTGCAAGAAGAGAAAGAAAGTTGTCCAAAACAGCTTGCAATCGAATGTTCATGTCAATAGAAAAGGCAGGAGAGTGGTCAGGTACTGTTTTCTCTCAGTTGGCAAGCTGCGCACACAATCGCAGTGTTGTACAGCTTGTTTCATCACCTTTGCCAAGTTGCCGCTCTCTCCGGCTCCCGGAGACGAAGAAGCTGCTTCTTCGCGCAAAGACGATTCTGCCGCTCACGGTGCTCTGCGGTGTGCGCCTTCTGCCGAAAGAGGTCCGGGAGCGGTGCTTAGCTCTGCAGAGCACCGTACCTTCGTCTTTAGCCTCTCTTCTCGTCTACATCTTAGCAAAAAGCTTTTCCACTCTGTCTGGCAAGGAGCAACTGTGCCAGCACAAAAAACATCTCCCATCGTGTTCTAGAAGCTGCACGGAGGTCTGCCGAGTGTTTTGCAAGAAGAGAAAGAAAGTTGTCCAAAACAGCTTGCAATCGAATGTTCATGTGAATAGAGAAGGCAGGAGAGTGGTCAGGTACTGTTTTCTCTCAGTTGTCAAGCTGCGCACACAATCGCAGTGTTGTACAGCTTGTTTCATCACCTTTGCGAAGTTGCCGCTCTCTCCGGCTCCCGGAGACGAAGAAGCTGCTTCTTCGCGCAAAGACGATTCTGCCGCTCGCAGTGCTCTGCGGTGTGCGCCTTCTGCCGAAATAGGCACGGGAGCGGTGCTTAGCTCTGCAGAGCACCGTACCTTCGTCTTTAGCCTCTCTTCTCGTCTACATCTTAGCAAAAAGCTTTTCCACTCTGTCTGGCAAGGAGAAACTGTGCCAGCACAGAAAACATCTCCCATCGTGTTCTAGAGGCTGCACGGAGGTCTGCCGAGTGTTTTGCAAGAAGAGAAAGAAAGTTGTCCAAAACAGATTCCAATCGAATGTTCATGTGAATAGAAAAGGCAGGAGAGTGGTCAGGTACTGTTTTCTCTCAGTTGGCAAGCTGCGCACACAATCGCAGTGTTGTACAGCTTGTTTCATCACCTTTGCGAAGTTGCCGCTCTCTCCGGCTCCCGGAGACGAAGAAGCTGCTTCTTCGCGCAAAGACGATTCTGCCGCTCACAGTGCTCTGCGGTGTGCGCCTTCTGCCGAAAGAGGTCCGGGAGCGGTGCTTAGCTCTGCAGAGCACCGTACCTTCGTCTTTAGCCTCTCTTCTCGTCTACATCTTAGCAAAAAGCTTTTCCACTCTGTCTGGCAAGGAGAAACTGTGCCAGCACAAAAAACATCTCCCATCGTGTTCTAGAAGCTGCACGGAGGTCTGCCGAGTGTTTTGCAAGAAGAGAAAGAAAGTTGTCCAAAACAGCTTGCAATCGAATGTTCATGTGAATAGAGAAGGCAGGAGAGTGGTCAGGTACTGTTTTCTCTCAGTTGGCAAGCTGCGCACACAATCGCAGTGTTGTACAGCTTGTTTCATCACCTTTGCCAAGTTGCCGCTCGCTCCGGCTCCCGGAGACGAAGAAGCTGCTTCTTCGCGCAAAGACGATTCTGCCGCTCACAGTGCTCTGCGGTGTGCGCCTTCTGCCGAAAGAGGCACGGGAGCGGTGCTTAGCTCTGCAGAGCACTGTACCTTCGTCTTTAGCCTCTCTTCTCGTCTACATCTTAGCAAAAAGCTTTTCCACTCTGTCTGGCAAGGAGAAACTGTGCCAGCACAGAAAACATCTCCCATCGTGTTCTAGAGGCTGCACGGAGGTCTGCCGAGTGTTTTGCAAGAAGAGAAAGAAAGTTGTCCAAAACAGATTCCAATCGAATGTTCATGTGAATAGAAAAGGCAGGAGAGTGGTCAGGTACTGTTTTCTCTCAGTTGGCAAGCTGCGCACACAATCGCAGTGTTGTACAGCTTGTTTCATCACCTTTGCGAAGCTGCCGCTCTCTCCGGCTCCCGGAGACGAAGAAGCTGCTTCTTCGCGCAAAGACGATTCTGGCGCTCACAGTGTTCTGCGGTGTGCGGCTTCTGCCGAAAGAGGTCCGGGAGCGGTGCTTAGCTCTGCAGAGCACCGTACCTTCGTCTTTAGCCTCTCTTCTCGTCTACATCTTAGCAAAAAGCTTTTCCACTCTGTCTGGCAAGGAGAAACTGTGCCAGCACAGAAAACATCTCCCATCGTGTTCTAGAAGCTGCACGGAGGTCTGCCGAGTGTTTTGCAAGAAGAGAAAGAAAGTTGTCAAAACAGCTTGCAATCGAATGTTCATGTCAATAGAAAAGGCAGGAGAGTGGTCAGGTACTGTTTTCTCTCAGTTGGCAAGCTGCGCACACAATCGCAGTGTTGTACAGCTTGTTTCATCACCTTTGCCAAGTTGCCGCTCTCTCCGGCTCCCGGAGACGAAGAAGCTGCTTCTTCGCGCAAAGACGATTCTGCCGCTCACAGTGCTCTGCGGTGTGCGGCTTCTGCCGAAAGAGGTCCGGGAGCGCTGCTTAGCTCTGCAGAGCACCGTACCTTCGTCTTTAGCCTCTCTTCTCGTCTACATCTTAGCAAAAAGCTTTTCCACTCTGTCTGGCAAGGAGAAACTGTGCCAGCACAAAAAACATCTCCCACCGTGTTCTAGAAGCTGCACGGAGGTCTTTCTAGTGTTTTGCAAAAAGAGAAAGAAAGTTGTCCAAAACAGCTTGCAATCGAATGTTCATGTGAATAGAAAAGGCAGGAGAGTGGTCAGGTACTGTTTTCTCTCAGTTGGCAAGCTGCGCACACAATCGCAGTGTTGTACAGCTTGTTTCATCACCTTTGCGAAGTTGCCGCTCTCTCCGGCTCCCGGAGACGAAGAAGCTGCTTCTTCGCGCAAAGACGATTCTGGCGCTCACAGTGTTTTGCGGTGTGCGCCTTCTGCCGAAATAGGCACGGGAGCGGTGCTTAGCTCTGCAGAGCACCGTACCTTCGTCTTTAGCCTCTCTTCTCGTCTACATCTTAGCAAAAAGCTTTTCCACTCTGTCTGGCAAGGAGAAACTGTGCCAGCACAAAAAACATCTCCCATCGTGTTCTAGAGGCTGCACGGAGGTCTGCCGAGTGTTTTGCAAGAAGAGAAAGAAAGTTGTCCAAAACAGCTTGCAATCGAATGTTCATGTGAATAGAAAAGGCAGGAGAGTGGTCAGGTACTGTTTTCTCTCAGTTGGCAAGCTGCGCACACAATCGCAGTGTTGTATAGCTTGTTTCATCACCTTTGCCAAGTTGCCGCTCTCTCCGGCTCCCGGAGACGAAGAAGCTGCTTCTTCGCGCAAAGACGATTCTGCCGCTCACAGTGTTCTGCGGTGTGCGCCTTCTGCCGAAAGAGGCACGGGAGCGGTGCTTAGCTCTGCAGAGCACTGTACCTTCGTCTTTAGCCTCTCTTCTCGTCTACATCTTAGCAAAAAGCTTTTCCACTCTGTCTGGCAAGGAGAAACTGTGCCAGCACAGAAAACATCTCCCATCGTGTTCTAGAGGCTGCACGGAGGTCTGCCGAGTGTTTTGCAAGAAGAGAAAGAAAGTTGTCCAAACCAGATTCCAATCGAATGTTCATGTGAATAGAAAAGGCAGGAGAGTGGTCAGGTACTGTTTTCTCTCAGTTGGCAAGCTGCGCACACAATCGCAGTGTTGTACAGCTTGTTTCATAACCTTTGCGAAGCTGCCGCTCTCTCCGGCTCCCGGAGACGAAGAAGCTGCTTCTTCGCGCAAAGACGATTCTGGCGCTCACAGTGTTTTGCGGTGTGCGCCTTCTGCCGAAATAGGCACGGGAGCGGTGCTTAGCTCTGCAGAGCACCGTACCTTCGTCTTTAGCCTCTCTTCTCGTCTACATCTTAGCAAAAAGCTTTTCCACTCTGTCTGGCAAGGAGAAACTGTGCCAGCACAAAAAACATCTCCCATCGTGTTCTAGAAGCTGCACGGAGGTCTGCCGAGTGTTTTGCAAGAAGAGAAAGAAAGTTGTCCAAAACAGCTTGCAATCGAATGTTCATGTGAATAGAAAAGGCAGGAGAGTGGTCAGGTACTGTTTTCTCTCAGTTGGCAAGCTGCGCACACAATCGCAGTGTTGTACAGCTTGTTTCATCACCTTTGCCAAGTTGCCGCTCTCTCCGGCTCCCGGAGACGAAGAAGCTGCTTCTTCGCGCAAAGACGATTCTGCCGCTCACAGTGCTCTGCGGTGTGCGGCTTCTGCCGAAAGAGGTCCGGGAGCGCTGCTTAGCTCTGCAGAGCACCGTACCTTCGTCTTTAGCCTCTCTTCTCGTCTACATCTTAGCAAAAAGCTTTTCCACTCTGTCTGGCAAGGAGAAACTGTGCCAGCACAAAAAACATCTCCCACCGTGTTCTAGAAGCTGCACGGAGGTCTTCCTAGTGTTTTGCAAGAAGAGAAAGAAAGTTGTCCAAAACAGCTTGCAATCGAATGTTCATGTCAATAGAAAAGGCAGGAGAGTGGTCAGGTACTGTTTTCTCTCAGTTGGCAAGCTGCGCACACAATCGCAGTGTTGTACAGCTTGTTTCATCGCCTTTGCCAAGTTGCCGCTCTCTCCGGCTCCCGGAGACGAAGAAGCTGCTTCTTCGCGCAAAGACGATTCTGCCGCTCACAGTGCTCTGCGGTGTGCGCCTTCTGCCGAAAGAGGCACGGGAGCAGTGCTTAGCTCTGCAGAGCACCGTACCTTCGTCTTTAGCCTCTCTTCTCGTCTACATCTTAGCAAAAAGCTTTTCCACTCTGTCTGGCCTGGAGAAACTGTGCCAGCACAAAAAACATCTCCCATCGTGTTCTAGAAGCTGCACGGAGGTCTGCCGAGTGTTTTGCAAGAAGAGAAAGAAAGTTGTCCAAAACAGCTTGCAATCGAATGTTCATGTGAATAGAAAAGGCAGGAGAGTGGTCAGGTACTGTTTTCTCTCAGTTGGCAAGCTGCGCACACAATCGCAGTGTTGTACAGCTTGTTTCATCACCTTTGCGAAGTTGCCGCTCTCTCCGGCTGCCGGAGACGAAGAAGCTGCTTCTTCGCGCAAAGACGATTCTGCCGCTCACAGTGCTCTGCGGTGTGCGCCTTCTGCCGAAAGAGGTCCGGGAGCGGTGCTTATCTCTGCAGAGCACCGTACCTTCGTCTTTAGCCTCTCTTCTCGTCTACATCTTAGCAAAAAGCTTTTCCACTCTGTCTGGCAAGGAGCAACTGTGCCAGCACAAAAAACATCTCCCATCGTGTTCTAGAAGCTGCACGGAGGTCTGCCGAGTGTTTTGCAAGAAGAGAAAGAAAGTTGTCCAAAACAGCTTGCAATCGAATGTTCATGTGAATAGAGAAGGCAGGAGAGTGGTCAGGTACTGTTTTCTCTCAGTTGGCAAGCTGCGCACACAATCGCAGTGTTGTACAGCTTGTTTCATCACCTTTGCCAAGTTGCCGCTCTCTCCGGCTCCCGGAGACGAAGAAGCTGCTTCTTCGCGCAAAGACGATTCTGCCGCTGACAGTGTTCTGCGGTGTGCGCCTTCTGCCGAAAGAGGCACGGGAGCAGTGCTTAGCTCTGCAGAGCACTGTACCTTCGTCTTTAGCCTCTCTTCTCGTCTACATCTTAGCAAAAAGCTTTTCCACTCTGTCTGGCAAGGAGAAACTGTGCCAGCACAGAAAACATCTCCCATCGTGTTCTAGAGGCTGCACGGAGGTCTGCCGAGTGTTTTGCAAGAAGAGAAAGAAAGTTGTCCAAACCAGATTCCAATCGAATGTTCATGTGAATAGAAAAGGCAGGAGAGTGGTCAGGTACTGTTTTCTCTCAGTTGGCAAGCTGCGCACACAATCGCAGTGTTGTACAGCTTGTTTCATCACCTTTGCGAAGCTGCCGCTCTCTCCGGCTCCCGGAGACGAAGAAGCTGCTTCTTCGCGCAAAGACGATTCTGCCGCTCACAGTGCTCTGCGGTGTGCGGCTTCTGCCGAAAGAGGTCCGGGAGCGCTGCTTAGCTCTGCAGAGCACCGTACCTTCGTCTTTAGCCTCTCTTCTCGTCTACATCTTAGCAAAAAGCTTTTCCACTCTGTCTGGCAAGGAGAAACTGTGCCAGCACAGAAAACATCTCCCATCGTGTTCTAGAGGCTGCACGGAGGTCTGCCGAGTGTTTTACAAGAAGAGAAAGAAAGTTGTCCAAAACAGCTTGCAATCGAATGTTCATGTCAATAGAAAGGCAGGAGAGTGGTCAGGTACTGTTTTCTCTCAGTTGGCAAACTGCACACAAAATCGCAGTGTTGTACAGCTTGTTTCATCACCTTTGCGAAGTTGCCGCTCTCTCCGGCTCCCGGAGACGAAGAAGCTGCTTCTTCGCGCAAAGACGATTCTGCCGCTCACAGTGCTCTGCGGTGTGCGCCTTCTGCCGAAAGAGGTCCGGGAGCGCTGCTTAGCTCTGCAGAGCACCGTACCTTCGTCTTTAGCCTCTCTTCTCGTCTACATCTTAGCAAAAAGCTTTTCCACTCTGTCTGGCAAGGAGAAACTGTGCCAGCACAAAAAACATCTCCCACCGTGTTCTAGAAGCTGCACGGAGGTCTTTCTAGTGTTTTGCAAGAAGAGAAAGAAAGTTGTCCAAAACAGCTTGCAATCGAATGTTCATGTGAATAGAGAAGGCAGGAGAGTGGTCAGGTACTGTTTTCTCTCAGTTGGCAAGCTGCGCACACAATCGCAGTGTTGTACAGCTTGTTTCATCACCTTTGCCAAGTTGCCGCTCTCTCCGGCTCCCGGAGACGAAGAAGCTGCTTCTTCGCGCAAAGACGATTCTGCCGCTCACAGTGCTCTGCGGTGTGCGCCTTCTGCCGAAAGAGGCACGGGAGCAGTGCTTAGCTCTGCAGAGCACCGTACCTTCGTCTTTAGCCTCTCTTCTCGTCTACATCTTAGCAAAAAGCTTTTCCACTCTGTCTGGCAAGGAGAAACTGTGCCAGCACAGAAAACATCTCCCATCGTGTTCTAGAGGCTGCACGGAGGTCTGCCGAGTGTTTTACAAGAAGAGAAAGAAAGTTGTCCAAAACAGCTTGCAATCGAATGTTCATGTGAATAGAAAGGCAGGAGAGTGGTCAGGTACTGTTTTCTCTCAGTTGGCAAGCTGCGCACACAATCGCAGTGTTGTACAGCTTGTTTCATCACCTTTGCCAAGTTGCCGCTCTCTCCGGCTCCCGGAGACGAAGAAGCTGCTTCTTCGCGCAAAGACGATTCTGCCGCTCACAGTGCTCTGCGGTGTGCGGCTTCTGCCGAAAGAGGTCCGGGAGCGCTGCTTAGCTCTGCAGAGCACCGTACCTTCGTCTTTAGCCTCTCTTCTCGTCTACATCTTAGCAAAAAGCTTTTCCACTCTGTCTGGCAAGGAGAAACTGTGCCAGCACAAAAAACATCTCCCACCGTGTTCTAGAAGCTGCACGGAGGTCTTCCTAGTGTTTTGCAAGAAGAGAAAGAAAGTTGTCCAAAACAGCTTGCAATCGAATGTTCATGTCAATAGAAAAGGCAGGAGAGTGGTCAGGTACTGTTTTCTCTCAGTTGGCAAGCTGCGCACACAATCGCAGTGTTGTACAGCTTGTTTCATCGCCTTTGCCAAGTTGCCGCTCTCTCCGGCTCCCGGAGACGAAGAAGCTGCTTCTTCGCGCAAAGACGATTCTGCCGCTCACAGTGCTCTGCGGTGTGCGCCTTCTGCCGAAAGAGGCACGGGAGCAGTGCTTAGCTCTGCAGAGCACCGTACCTTCGTCTTTAGCCTCTCTTCTCGTCTACATCTTAGCAAAAAGCTTTTCCACTCTGTCTGGCAAGGAGAAACTGTGCCAGCACAAAAAACATCTCCCATCGTGTTCTAGAAGCTGCACGGAGGTCTGCCGAGTGTTTTGCAAGAAGAGAAAGAAAGTTGTCCAAAACAGCTTGCAATCGAATGTTCATGTGAATAGAAAAGGCAGGAGAGTGGTCAGGTACTGTTTTCTCTCAGTTGGCAAGCTGCGCACACAATCGCAGTGTTGTACAGCTTGTTTCATCACCTTTGCGAAGTTGCCGCTCTCTCCGGCTGCCGGAGACGAAGAAGCTGCTTCTTCGCGCAAAGACGATTCTGCCGCTCACAGTGCTCTGCGGTGTGCGGCTTCTGCCGAAAGAGGTCCGGGAGCGGTGCTTATCTCTGCAGAGCACCGTACCTTCGTCTTTAGCCTCTCTTCTCGTCTACATCTTAGCAAAAAGCTTTTCCACTCTGTCTGGCAAGGAGCAACTGTGCCAGCACAAAAAACATCTCCCATCGTGTTCTAGAAGCTGCACGGAGGTCTGCCGAGTGTTTTGCAAGAAGAGAAAGAAAGTTGTCCAAAACAGCTTGCAATCGAATGTTCATGTGAATAGAGAAGGCAGGAGAGTGGTCAGGTACTGTTTTCTCTCAGTTGGCAAGCTGCGCACACAATCGCAGTGTTGTACAGCTTGTTTCATCACCTTTGCCAAGTTGCCGCTCTCTCCGGCTCCCGGAGACGAAGAAGCTGCTTCTTCGCGCAAAGACGATTCTGCCGCTGACAGTGTTCTGCGGTGTGCGCCTTCTGCCGAAAGAGGCACGGGAGCAGTGCTTAGCTCTGCAGAGCACTGTACCTTCGTCTTTAGCCTCTCTTCTCGTCTACATCTTAGCAAAAAGCTTTTCCACTCTGTCTGGCAAGGAGAAACTGTGCCAGCACAGAAAACATCTCCCATCGTGTTCTAGAGGCTGCACGGAGGTCTGCCGAGTGTTTTGCAAGAAGAGAAAGAAAGTTGTCCAAACCAGATTCCAATCGAATGTTCATGTGAATAGAAAAGGCAGGAGAGTGGTCAGGTACTGTTTTCTCTCAGTTGGCAAGCTGCGCACACAATCGCAGTGTTGTACAGCTTGTTTCATCACCTTTGCGAAGCTGCCGCTCTCTCCGGCTCCCGGAGACGAAGAAGCTGCTTCTTCGCGCAAAGACGATTCTGCCGCTCACAGTGCTCTGCGGTGTGCGGCTTCTGCCGAAAGAGGTCCGGGAGCGCTGCTTAGCTCTGCAGAGCACCGTACCTTCGTCTTTAGCCTCTCTTCTCGTCTACATCTTAGCAAAAAGCTTTTCCACTCTGTCTGGCAAGGAGAAACTGTGCCAGCACAGAAAACATCTCCCATCGTGTTCTAGAGGCTGCACGGAGGTCTGCCGAGTGTTTTACAAGAAGAGAAAGAAAGTTGTCCAAAACAGCTTGCAATCGAATGTTCATGTCAATAGAAAGGCAGGAGAGTGGTCAGGTACTGTTTTCTCTCAGTTGGCAAACTGCACACAAAATCGCAGTGTTGTACAGCTTGTTTCATCACCTTTGCGAAGTTGCCGCTCTCTCCGGCTCCCGGAGACGAAGAAGCTGCTTCTTCGCGCAAAGACGATTCTGCCGCTCACAGTGCTCTGCGGTGTGCGCCTTCTGCCGAAAGAGGTCCGGGAGCGCTGCTTAGCTCTGCAGAGCACCGTACCTTCGTCTTTAGCCTCTCTTCTCGTCTACATCTTAGCAAAAAGCTTTTCCACTCTGTCTGGCAAGGAGAAACTGTGCCAGCACAAAAAACATCTCCCATCGTGTTCTAGAAGCTGCACGGAGGTCTGCCGAGTGTTTTGCAAGAAGAGAAAGAAAGTTGTCCAAAACAGCTTGCAATCGAATGTTCATGTGAATAGAGAAGGCAGGAGAGTGGTCAGGTACTGTTTTCTCTCAGTTGGCAAGCTGCGCACACAATCGCAGTGTTGTACAGCTTGTTTCATCACCTTTGCCAAGTTGCCGCTCTCTCCGGCTCCCGGAGACGAAGAAGCTGCTTCTTCGCGCAAAGACGATTCTGCCGCTCACAGTGCTCTGCGGTGTGCGCCTTCTGCCGAAAGAGGCACGGGAGCGGTGCTTAGCTCTGCAGAGCACTGTACCTTCGTCTTTAGCCTCTCTTCTCGTCTACATCTTAGCAAAAAGCTTTTCCACTCTGTCTGGCAAGGAGAAACTGTGCCAGCACAGAAAACATCTCCATCGTGTTCTAGAGGCTGCACGGAGGTCTGCCGAGTGTTTTGCAAGAAGAGAAAGAAAGTTGTCCAAACCAGATTCCAATCGAATGTTCATGTGAATAGAAAAGGCAGGAGAGTGGTCAGGTACTGTTTTCTCTCAGTTGGCAAGCTGCGCACACAATCGCAGTGTTGTACAGCTTGTTTCATCACCTTTGCGAAGCTGCCGCTCTCTCCGGCTCCCGGAGACGAAGAAGCTGCTTCTTCGCGCAAAGACGATTCTGGCGCTCACAGTGTTTTGCGGTGTGCGCCTTCTGCCGAAATAGGCACGGGAGCGGTGCTTAGCTCTGCAGAGCACCGTACCTTCGTCTTTAGCCTCTCTTCTCGTCTACATCTTAGCAAAAAGCTTTTCCACTCTGTCTGGCAAGGAGAAACTGTGCCAGCACAGAAAACATCTCCCATCGTGTTCTAGAGGCTGCACGGAGGTCTGCCGAGTGTTTTGCAAGAAGAGAAAGAAAGTTGTCCAAAACAGCTTGCAATCGAATGTTCATGTCAATAGAAAAGGCAGGAGAGTGGTCAGGTACTGTTTTCTCTCAGTTGGCAAGCTGCGCACACAATCGCAGTGTTGTACAGCTTGTTTCATCACCTTTGCCAAGTTGCCGCTCTCTCCGGCTCCCGGAGACGAAGAAGCTGCTTCTTCGCGCAAAGACGATTCTGCCGCTCACAGTGCTCTGCGGTGTGCGCCTTCTGCCGAAAGAGGTCCGGGAGCGCTGCTTAGCTCTGCAGAGCACCGTACCTTCGTCTTTAGCCTCTCTTCTCGTCTACATCTTAGCAAAAAGCTTTTCCACTCTGTCTGGCAAGGAGAAACTGTGCCAGCACAAAAACATCTCCCACCGTGTTCTAGAAGCTTCACGGAGGTCTTCCTAGTGTTTTGCAAGAAGAGAAAGAAAGTTGTCCAAAACAGCTTGCAATCGAATGTTCATGTGAATAGAAAAGGCAGGAGAGTGGTCAGGTACTGTTTTCTCTCACTTGGCAAGCTGCGCACACAATCGCAGTGTTGTACAGCTTGTTCAATCACCTTTGCGAAGTTGCCGATTTCTCCGGCTCCCGGAGACGAAGAAGCTGCTTCTTCGCGCAAAGACGATTCTGCCGCTCATAGTGCTCTGCGGTGTGCGGCTTCTGCCGAAAGAGGTCCGGGAGCGCTGCTTAGCTCTGCAGAGCACCGTACCTTCGTCTTTAGCCTCTCTTCTCGTCTACATCTTAGCAAAAAGCTTTTCCACTCTGTCTGGCAAGGAGAAACTGTGCCAGCACAAAAAACATCTCCCATCGTGTTCTAGAAGCTGCACGGAGGTCTTTCTAGTGTTTTGCAAGAAGAGAAAGAAAGCTGTCCAAACCAGCTTGCAATCGAATGTTCATGTGAATAGAAAAGGCAGGAGAGTGGTCAGGTACTGTTTTCTCTCAGTTGGCAAGCTGCGCACACAATCGCAGTGTTGTACAGCTTGTTTCATCACCTTTGCCAAGTTGCCGCTCTCTCCGGCTCCCGGAGACGAAGAAGCTGCTTCTTCGCGCAAAGACGATTCTGCCGCTCACAGTGCTCTGCGGTTTGCGGCTTCTGCCGAAAGAGGTCCGGGAGCGCTGCTTCGCTCTGCAGAGCACCGTACCTTCGTCTTTAGCCTCTCTTCTCGTCTACATCTTAGCAAAAAGCTTTTCCACTCTGTCTGGCAAGGAGAAACTGTGCCAGCACAGAAAACATCTCCCATCGTGTTCTAGAAGCTGCACGGAGGTCTGCCGAGTGTTTTGCAAGAAGAGAAAGAAAGTTGTCCAAAACAGCTTGCAATCGAATGTTCATGTCAATAGAAAAGGCAGGAGAGTGGTCAGGTACTGTTTTCTCTCAGTTGGCAAGCTGCGCACACAATCGCAGTGTTGTACAGCTTGTTTCATCGCCTTTGCCAAGTTGCCGCTCTCTCCGGCTCCCGGAGACGAAGAAGCTGCTTCTTCGCGCAAAGACGATTCTGCCGCTCACAGTGCTCTGCGGTGTGCGCCTTCTGCCGAAAGAGGCACGGGAGCAGTGCTTAGCTCTGCAGAGCACCGTACCTTCGTCTTTAGCCTCTCTTCTCGTCTACATCTTAGCAAAAAGCTTTTCCACTCTGTCTGGCAAGGAGCAACTGTGCCAGCACAAAAAACATCTCCCATCGTGTTCTAGAAGCTGCACGGAGGTCTGCCGAGTGTTTTGCAAGAAGAGAAAGAAAGTTGTCCAAAACAGCTTGCAATCGAATGTTCATGTGAATAGAGAAGGCAGGAGAGTGGTCAGGTACTGTTTTCTCTCAGTTGGCAAGCTGCGCACACAATCGCAGTGTTGTACAGCTTGTTTCATCACCTTTGCGAAGTTGCCGCTCTCTCCGGCTCCCGGAGACGAAGAAGCTGCTTCTTCGCGCAAAGACGATTCTGCCGCTGACAGTGTTCTGCGGTGTGCGCCTTCTGCCGAAAGAGGCACGGGAGCAGTGCTTAGCTCTGCAGAGCACTGTACCTTCGTCTTTAGCCTCTCTTCTCGTCTACATCTTAGCAAAAAGCTTTTCCACTCTGTCTGGCAAGGAGAAACTGTGCCAGCACAGAAAACATCTCCCATCGTGTTCTAGAGGCTGCACGGAGGTCTGCCGAGTGTTTTGCAAGAAGAGAAAGAAAGTTGTCCAAACCAGATTCCAATCGAATGTTCATGTGAATAGAAAAGGCAGGAGAGTGGTCAGGTACTGTTTTCTCTCAGTTGGCAAGCTGCGCACACAATCGCAGTGTTGTACAGCTTGTTTCATCACCTTTGCGAAGCTGCCGCTCTCTCCGGCTCCCGGAGACGAAGAAGCTGCTTCTTCGCGCAAAGACGATTCTGCCGCTCACAGTGCTCTGCGGTGTGCGGCTTCTGCCGAAAGAGGTCCGGGAGCGCTGCTTAGCTCTGCAGAGCACCGTACCTTCGTCTTTAGCCTCTCTTCTCGTCTACATCTTAGCAAAAAGCTTTTCCACTCTGTCTGGCAAGGAGAAACTGTGCCAGCACAGAAAACATCTCCCATCGTGTTCTAGAGGCTGCACGGAGGTCTGCCGAGTGTTTTACAAGAAGAGAAAGAAAGTTGTCCAAAACAGCTTGCAATCGAATGTTCATGTCAATAGAAAGGCAGGAGAGTGGTCAGGTACTGTTTTCTCTCAGTTGGCAAACTGCACACAAAATCGCAGTCTTGTACAGCTTGTTTCATCACCTTTGCGAAGTTGCCGCTCTCTCCGGCTCCCGGAGACGAAGAAGCTGCTTCTTCGCGCAAAGACGATTCTGCCGCTCACAGTGCTCTGCGGTGTGCGCCTTCTGCCGAAAGAGGTCCGGGAGCGCTGCTTAGCTCTGCAGAGCACCGTACCTTCGTCTTTAGCCTCTCTTCTCGTCTACATCTTAGCAAAAAGCTTTTCCACTCTGTCTGGCAAGGAGAAACTGTGCCAGCACAAAAAACATCTCCCACCGTGTTCTAGAAGCTGCACGGAGGTCTTTCTAGTGTTTTGCAAGAAGAGAAAGAAAGTTGTCCAAAACAGCTTGCAATCGAATGTTCATGTGAATAGAGAAGGCAGGAGAGTGGTCAGGTACTGTTTTCTCTCAGTTGGCAAGCTGCGCACACAATCGCAGTGTTGTACAGCTTGTTTCATCACCTTTGCCAAGTTGCCGCTCTCTCCGGCTCCCGGAGACGAAGAAGCTGCTTCTTCGCGCAAAGACGATTCTGCCGCTCACAGTGCTCTGCGGTGTGCGCCTTCTGCCGAAAGAGGCACGGGAGCGCTGCTTCGCTCTGCAGAGCACCGTACCTTCGTCTTTAGCCTCTCTTCTCGTCTACATCTTAGCAAAAAGCTTTTCCACTCTGTCTGGCAAGGAGAAACTGTGCCAGCACAAAAAACATCTCCCATCGTGTTCTAGAAGCTGCACGGAGGTCTGCCGAGTGTTTTGCAAGAAGAGAAAGAAAGTTGTCCAAAACAGCTTGCAATCGAATGTTCATGTGAATAGAGAAGGCAGGAGAGTGGTCAGGTACTGTTTTCTCTCAGTTGGCAAGCTGCGCACACAATCGCAGTGTTGTACAGCTTATTTCATCACCTTTGCCAAGTTGCCGCTCTCTCCGGCTCCCGGAGACGAAGAAGCTGCTTCTTCGCGCAAAGACGATTCTGCCGCTCACAGTGCTCTGCGGTGTGCGCCTTCTGCCGAAAGAGGCACGGGAGCGGTGCTTAGCTCTGCAGAGCACTGTACCTTCGTCTTTAGCCTCTCTTCTCGTCTACATCTTAGCAAAAAGCTTTTCCACTCTGTCTGGCAAGGAGAAACTGTGCCAGCACAGAAAACATCTCCCATCGTGTTCTAGAAGCTGCACGGAGGTCTGCCGAGAGTTTTGCAAGAAGAGAAAGAAAGTTGTCCAAAACATCTTGCAATCGAATGTTCATGTGAATAGAAAAGGCAGGAGAGTGGTCAGGTACTGTTTTCTCTCAGTTGGCAAGCTGCGCACACAATCGCAGTGTTGTACAGCTTGTTTCATCACCTTTGCGAAGTTGCCGCTCTCTCCGGCTCCCGGAGACGAAGAAGCTGCTTCTTCGCGCAAAGACGATTCTGCCGCTCACAGTGCTCTGCGGTGTGCGGCTTCTGCCGAAAGAGGTCCGGGAGCGCTGCTTAGCTCTGCAGAGCACCGTACCTTCGTCTTTAGCCTCTCTTCTCGTCTACATCTTAGCAAAAAGCTTTTCCACTCTGTCTGGCAAGGAGAAACTGTGCCAGCACAAAAAACATCTCCCATCGTGTTCTAGAGGCTGCACGGAGGTCTGCCGAGTGTTTTGCAAGAAGAGAAAGAAAGTTGTCCAAAACAGCTTGCAATCGAATGTTCATGTGAATAGAGAAGGCAGGAGAGTGGTCAGGTACTGTTTTCTCTCAGTTGGCAAGCTGCGCACACAATCGCAGTGTTGTACAGCTTGTTTCATCACCTTTGCCAAGTTGCCGCTCTCGCCGGCTCCCGGAGACGAAGAAGCTGCTTCTTCGCGCAAAGACGATTCTGCCGCTCACAGTGCTCTGCGGTGTGCGCCTTCTGCCGAAAGAGGCACGGGAGCGGTGCTTAGCTCTGCAGAGCACTGTACCTTCGTCTTTAGCCTCTCTTCTCGTCTACATCTTAGCAAAAAGCTTTTCCACTCTGTCTGGCCTGGAGAAACTGTGCCAGCACAGAAAACATCTCCCATCGTGTTCTAGAGGCTGCACGGAGGTCTGCCGAGTGTTTTGCTAGAAGAGAAAGAAAGCTGTCCAAAACAGATTCCAATCGAATGTTCATGTGAATAGAGAAGGCAGGAGAGTGGTCAGGTACTGTTTTCTCTCACTTGGCAAGCTGCGCACACAATCGCAGTGTTGTACAGCTTGTTTCATCACCTTTGCGAAGTTGCCGCTCTCTCCGGCTCCCGGAGACGAAGAAGCTGCTTCTTCGCGCAAAGACGATTCTGCCGCTCACAGTGCTCTGCGGTGTGCGGCTTCTGCCGAAAGAGGTCCGGGAGCGCTGCTTAGCTCTGCAGAGCACCGTACCTTCGTCTTTAGCCTCTCTTCTCGTCTACATCTTAGCAAAAAGCTTTTCCACTCTGTCTGGCAAGGAGAAACTGTGCCAGCACAGAAAACATCTCCCATCGTGTTCTAGAGGCGGCACGGAGGTCTTTCTAGTGTTTTGCAAGAAGAGAAAGAAAGTTGTCCAAAACAGCTTGCAATCGAATGTTCATGTGAATAGAAAAGGCAGGAGAGTGGTCAGGTACTGTTTTCTCTCAGTTGGCAAGCTGCGCACACAATCGCAGTGTTGTACAGCTTGTTTCATCACCTTTGCGAAGTTGCCGCTCTCTCCGGCTCCCGGAGACGAAGAAGCTGCTTCTTCGCGCAAAGACGATTCTGGCGCTCACAGTGCTCTGCGGTGTGCGCCTTCTGCCGAAATAGGCACGGGAGCGGTGCTTAGCTCTGCAGAGCACCGTACCTTCGTCTTTAGCCTCTCTTCTCGTCTACATCTTAGCAAAAAGCTTTTCCACTCTGTCTGGCAAGGAGAAACTGTGCCAGCACAAAAAATATCTCCCATCGTGTTCTAGACGCTGCACGGAGGTCTGCCGAGTGTTTTGCAAGAAGAGAAAGAAAGTTGTCCAAAACAGCTTGCAATCGAATGTTCATGTGAATAGAAAAGGCAGGAGAGTGGTCAGGTACTGTTTTCTCTCAGTTGGCAAGCTGCGCACACAATCGCAGTGTTGTACAGCTTGTTTCATCACCTTTGCGAAGTTGCCGCTCTCTCCGGCTCCCGGAGACGAAGAAGCTGCTTCTTCGCGCCTAGACGATTCTGCCGCTCACAGTGCTCTGCGGTGTGCGGCTTCTGCCGAAAGAGGTCCGGGAGCGCTGCTTAGCTCTGCAGAGCACCGTACCTTCGTCTTTAGCCTCTCTTCTCGTCTACATCTTAGCAAAAAGCTTTTCCACTCTGTCTGGCAAGGAGAAACTGTGCCAGCACAAAAAACATCTCCCACCGTGTTCTAGAAGCTGCACGGAGGTCTTTCTAGTGTTTTGCAAAAAGAGAAAGAAAGTTGTCCAAAACAGCTTGCAATCGAATGTTCATGTGAATAGAAAAGGCAGGAGAGTGGTCAGGTACTGTTTTCTCTCAGTTGGCAAGCTGCGCACACAATCGCAGTGTTGTACAGCTTGTTTCATCACCTTTGCGAAGTTGCCGCTCTCTCCGGCTCCCGGAGACGAAGAAGCTGCTTCTTCGCGCAAAGACGATTCTGCCGCTCACAGTGCTCTGCGGTGTGCGCCTTCTGCCGAAAGAGGTCCGGGAGCGCTGCTTAGCTCTGCAGAGCACCGTACCTTCGTCTTTAGCCTCTCTTCTCGTCTACATCTTAGCAAAAAGCTTTTCCACTCTGTCTGGCAAGGAGAAACTGTGCCAGCACAAAAAACATCTCCCATCGTGTTCTAGAGGCTGCACGGAGGTCTGCCGAGTGTTTTGCAAGAAGAGAAAGAAAGTTGTCCAAAACAGCTTGCAATCGAATGTTCATGTGAATAGAGAAGGCAGGAGAGTGGTCAGGTACTGTTTTCTCTCATTTGGCAAGCTGCGCACACAATCGCAGTGTTGTACAGCTTGTTTCATCACCTTTGCGAAGTTGCCGCTCTCTCCGGCTCCCGGAGACGAAGAAGCTGCTTCTTCGCGCAAAGACGATTCTGCCGCTCACAGTGCTCTGCGGTGTGCGCCTTCTGCCGAAAGAGGCACGGGAGCGGTGCTTAGCTCTGCAGAGCACTGTACCTTCGTCTTTAGCCTCTCTTCTCGTCTACATCTTAGCAAAAAGCTTTTCCACTCTGTCTGGCAAGGAGAAACTGTGCCAGCACAGAAAACATCTCCCATCGTGTTCTAGAGGCTGCACGGAGGTCTGCCGAGTGTTTTGCTAGAAGAGAAAGAAAGTTGTCCAAACCAGATTCCAATCGAATGTTCATGTGAATAGAAAAGGCAGGAGAGTGGTCAGGTACTGTTTTCTCTCAGTTGGCAAACTGCACACAAAATCGCAGTCTTGTACAGCTTGTTTCATCACCTTTGCGAAGTTGCCGCTCTCTCCGGCTCCCGGAGACGAAGAAGCTGCTTCTTCGCGCAAAGACGATTCTGCCGCTCACAGTGCTCTGCGGTGTGCGCCTTCTGCCGAAAGAGGTCCGGGAGCGCTGCTTAGCTCTGCAGAGCACCGTACCTTCGTCTTTAGCCTCTCTTCTCGTCTACATCTTAGCAAAAAGCTTTTCCACTCTGTCTGGCAAGGAGAAACTGTGCCAGCACAAAAAACATCTCCCACCGTGTTCTAGAAGCTGCACGGAGGTCTTTCTAGTGTTTTGCAAGAAGAGAAAGAAAGTTGTCCAAAACAGCTTGCAATCGAATGTTCATGTGAATAGAGAAGGCAGGAGAGTGGTCAGGTACTGTTTTCTCTCAGTTGGCAAGCTGCGCACACAATCGCAGTGTTGTACAGCTTGTTTCATCACCTTTGCCAAGTTGCCGCTCTCTCCGGCTCCCGGAGACGAAGAAGCTGCTTCTTCGCGCAAAGACGATTCTGCCGCTCACAGTGCTCTGCGGTGTGCGCCTTCTGCCGAAAGAGGCACGGGAGCGCTGCTTCGCTCTGCAGAGCACCGTACCTTCGTCTTTAGCCTCTCTTCTCGTCTACATCTTAGCAAAAAGCTTTTCCACTCTGTCTGGCAAGGAGAAACTGTGCCAGCACAAAAAACATCTCCCATCGTGTTCTAGAAGCTGCACGGAGGTCTGCCGAGTGTTTTGCAAGAAGAGAAAGAAAGTTGTCCAAAACAGCTTGCAATCGAATGTTCATGTGAATAGAGAAGGCAGGAGAGTGGTCAGGTACTGTTTTCTCTCAGTTGGCAAGCTGCGCACACAATCGCAGTGTTGTACAGCTTATTTCATCACCTTTGCCAAGTTGCCGCTCTCTCCGGCTCCCGGAGACGAAGAAGCTGCTTCTTCGCGCAAAGACGATTCTGCCGCTCACAGTGCTCTGCGGTGTGCGCCTTCTGCCGAAAGAGGCACGGGAGCGGTGCTTAGCTCTGCAGAGCACTGTACCTTCGTCTTTAGCCTCTCTTCTCGTCTACATCTTAGCAAAAAGCTTTTCCACTCTGTCTGGCAAGGAGAAACTGTGCCAGCACAGAAAACATCTCCCATCGTGTTCTAGAAGCTGCACGGAGGTCTGCCGAGAGTTTTGCAAGAAGAGAAAGAAAGTTGTCCAAAACATCTTGCAATCGAATGTTCATGTGAATAGAAAAGGCAGGAGAGTGGTCAGGTACTGTTTTCTCTCAGTTGGCAAGCTGCGCACACAATCGCAGTGTTGTACAGCTTGTTTCATCACCTTTGCGAAGTTGCCGCTCTCTCCGGCTCCCGGAGACGAAGAAGCTGCTTCTTCGCGCAAAGACGATTCTGCCGCTCACAGTGCTCTGCGGTGTGCGGCTTCTGCCGAAAGAGGTCCGGGAGCGCTGCTTAGCTCTGCAGAGCACCGTACCTTCGTCTTTAGCCTCTCTTCTCGTCTACATCTTAGCAAAAAGCTTTTCCACTCTGTCTGGCAAGGAGAAACTGTGCCAGCACAAAAAACATCTCCCATCGTGTTCTAGAGGCTGCACGGAGGTCTGCCGAGTGTTTTGCAAGAAGAGAAAGAAAGTTGTCCAAAACAGCTTGCAATCGAATGTTCATGTGAATAGAGAAGGCAGGAGAGTGGTCAGGTACTGTTTTCTCTCAGTTGGCAAGCTGCGCACACAATCGCAGTGTTGTACAGCTTGTTTCATCACCTTTGCCAAGTTGCCGCTCTCGCCGGCTCCCGGAGACGAAGAAGCTGCTTCTTCGCGCAAAGACGATTCTGCCGCTCACAGTGCTCTGCGGTGTGCGCCTTCTGCCGAAAGAGGCACGGGAGCGGTGCTTAGCTCTGCAGAGCACTGTACCTTCGTCTTTAGCCTCTCTTCTCGTCTACATCTTAGCAAAAAGCTTTTCCACTCTGTCTGGCCTGGAGAAACTGTGCCAGCACAGAAAACATCTCCCATCGTGTTCTAGAGGCTGCACGGAGGTCTGCCGAGTGTTTTGCTAGAAGAGAAAGAAAGCTGTCCAAAACAGATTCCAATCGAATGTTCATGTGAATAGAGAAGGCAGGAGAGTGGTCAGGTACTGTTTTCTCTCACTTGGCAAGCTGCGCACACAATCGCAGTGTTGTACAGCTTGTTTCATCACCTTTGCGAAGTTGCCGCTCTCTCCGGCTCCCGGAGACGAAGAAGCTGCTTCTTCGCGCAAAGACGATTCTGCCGCTCACAGTGCTCTGCGGTGTGCGGCTTCTGCCGAAAGAGGTCCGGGAGCGCTGCTTAGCTCTGCAGAGCACCGTACCTTCGTCTTTAGCCTCTCTTCTCGTCTACATCTTAGCAAAAAGCTTTTCCACTCTGTCTGGCAAGGAGAAACTGTGCCAGCACAGAAAACATCTCCCATCGTGTTCTAGAGGCGGCACGGAGGTCTTTCTAGTGTTTTGCAAGAAGAGAAAGAAAGTTGTCCAAAACAGCTTGCAATCGAATGTTCATGTGAATAGAAAAGGCAGGAGAGTGGTCAGGTACTGTTTTCTCTCAGTTGGCAAGCTGCGCACACAATCGCAGTGTTGTACAGCTTGTTTCATCACCTTTGCGAAGTTGCCGCTCTCTCCGGCTCCCGGAGACGAAGAAGCTGCTTCTTCGCGCAAAGACGATTCTGGCGCTCACAGTGCTCTGCGGTGTGCGCCTTCTGCCGAAATAGGCACGGGAGCGGTGCTTAGCTCTGCAGAGCACCGTACCTTCGTCTTTAGCCTCTCTTCTCGTCTACATCTTAGCAAAAAGCTTTTCCACTCTGTCTGGCAAGGAGAAACTGTGCCAGCACAAAAAATATCTCCCATCGTGTTCTAGACGCTGCACGGAGGTCTGCCGAGTGTTTTGCAAGAAGAGAAAGAAAGTTGTCCAAAACAGCTTGCAATCGAATGTTCATGTGAATAGAAAAGGCAGGAGAGTGGTCAGGTACTGTTTTCTCTCAGTTGGCAAGCTGCGCACACAATCGCAGTGTTGTACAGCTTGTTTCATCACCTTTGCGAAGTTGCCGCTCTCTCCGGCTCCCGGAGACGAAGAAGCTGCTTCTTCGCGCCTAGACGATTCTGCCGCTCACAGTGCTCTGCGGTGTGCGGCTTCTGCCGAAAGAGGTCCGGGAGCGCTGCTTAGCTCTGCAGAGCACCGTACCTTCGTCTTTAGCCTCTCTTCTCGTCTACATCTTAGCAAAAAGCTTTTCCACTCTGTCTGGCAAGGAGAAACTGTGCCAGCACAAAAAACATCTCCCACCGTGTTCTAGAAGCTGCACGGAGGTCTTTCTAGTGTTTTGCAAAAAGAGAAAGAAAGTTGTCCAAAACAGCTTGCAATCGAATGTTCATGTGAATAGAAAAGGCAGGAGAGTGGTCAGGTACTGTTTTCTCTCAGTTGGCAAGCTGCGCACACAATCGCAGTGTTGTACAGCTTGTTTCATCACCTTTGCGAAGTTGCCGCTCTCTCCGGCTCCCGGAGACGAAGAAGCTGCTTCTTCGCGCAAAGACGATTCTGCCGCTCACAGTGCTCTGCGGTGTGCGCCTTCTGCCGAAAGAGGTCCGGGAGCGCTGCTTAGCTCTGCAGAGCACCGTACCTTCGTCTTTAGCCTCTCTTCTCGTCTACATCTTAGCAAAAAGCTTTTCCACTCTGTCTGGCAAGGAGAAACTGTGCCAGCACAAAAAACATCTCCCATCGTGTTCTAGAGGCTGCACGGAGGTCTGCCGAGTGTTTTGCAAGAAGAGAAAGAAAGTTGTCCAAAACAGCTTGCAATCGAATGTTCATGTGAATAGAGAAGGCAGGAGAGTGGTCAGGTACTGTTTTCTCTCATTTGGCAAGCTGCGCACACAATCGCAGTGTTGTACAGCTTGTTTCATCACCTTTGCGAAGTTGCCGCTCTCTCCGGCTCCCGGAGACGAAGAAGCTGCTTCTTCGCGCAAAGACGATTCTGCCGCTCACAGTGCTCTGCGGTGTGCGCCTTCTGCCGAAAGAGGCACGGGAGCGGTGCTTAGCTCTGCAGAGCACTGTACCTTCGTCTTTAGCCTCTCTTCTCGTCTACATCTTAGCAAAAAGCTTTTCCACTCTGTCTGGCAAGGAGAAACTGTGCCAGCACAGAAAACATCTCCCATCGTGTTCTAGAGGCTGCACGGAGGTCTGCCGAGTGTTTTGCTAGAAGAGAAAGAAAGTTGTCCAAACCAGATTCCAATCGAATGTTCATGTGAATAGAAAAGGCAGGAGAGTGGTCAGGTACTGTTTTCTCTCAGTTGGCAAGCTGCGCACACAATCGCAGTGTTGTACAGCTTGTTTCATCACCTTTGCGAAGCTGCCGCTCTCTCCGGCTCCCGGAGACGAAGAAGCTGCTTCTTCGCGCAAAGACGATTCTGGCGCTCACAGTGTTTTGCGGTGTGCGCCTTCTGCCGAAATAGGCACGGCAGCGGGGCTTAGCTCTGCAGAGCACCGTACCTTCGTCTTTAGCCTCTCTTCTCGTCTACATCTTAGCAAAAAGCTTTTCCACTCTGTCTGGCAAGGAGAAACTGTGCCAGCACAGAAAACATCTCCCATCGTGTTCTAGAAGCTGCACGGAGGTCTGCCGAGTGTTTTGCAAGAAGAGAAAGAAAGTTGTCCAAAACAGCTTGCAATCGAATGTTCATGTCAATAGAAAAGGCAGGAGAGTGGTCAGGTACTGTTTTCTCTCAGTTGGCAAGCTGCGCACACAATCGCAGTGTTGTACAGCTTGTTTCATCACCTTTGCCAAGTTGCCGCTCTCTCCGGCTCCCGGAGACGAAGAAGCTGCTTCTTCGCGCAAAGACGATTCTGCCGCTCACGGTGCTCTGCGGTGTGCGCCTTCTGCCGAAAGAGGTCCGGGAGCGGTGCTTAGCTCTGCAGAGCACCGTACCTTCGTCTTTAGCCTCTCTTCTCGTCTACATCTTAGCAAAAAGCTTTTCCACTCTGTCTGGCAAGGAGCAACTGTGCCAGCACAAAAAACATCTCCCATCGTGTTCTAGAAGCTGCACGGAGGTCTGCCGAGTGTTTTGCAAGAAGAGAAAGAAAGTTGTCCAAAACAGCTTGCAATCGAATGTTCATGTGAATAGAGAAGGCAGGAGAGTGGTCAGGTACTGTTTTCTCTCAGTTGTCAAGCTGCGCACACAATCGCAGTGTTGTACAGCTTGTTTCATCACCTTTGCGAAGTTGCCGCTCTCTCCGGCTCCCGGAGACGAAGAAGCTGCTTCTTCGCGCAAAGACGATTCTGCCGCTCGCAGTGCTCTGCGGTGTGCGCCTTCTGCCGAAATAGGCACGGGAGCGGTGCTTAGCTCTGCAGAGCACCGTACCTTCGTCTTTAGCCTCTCTTCTCGTCTACATCTTAGCAAAAAGCTTTTCCACTCTGTCTGGCAAGGAGAAACTGTGCCAGCACAGAAAACATCTCCCATCGTGTTCTAGAGGCTGCACGGAGGTCTGCCGAGTGTTTTGCAAGAAGAGAAAGAAAGTTGTCCAAAACAGATTCCAATCGAATGTTCATGTGAATAGAAAAGGCAGGAGAGTGGTCAGGTACTGTTTTCTCTCAGTTGGCAAGCTGCGCACACAATCGCAGTGTTGTACAGCTTGTTTCATCACCTTTGCGAAGTTGCCGCTCTCTCCGGCTCCCGGAGACGAAGAAGCTGCTTCTTCGCGCAAAGACGATTCTGGCGCTCACAGTGTTTTGCGGTGTGCGCCTTCTGCCGAAATAGGCACGGGAGCGGTGCTTAGCTCTGCAGAGCACCGTACCTTCGTCTTTAGCCTCTCTTCTCGTCTACATCTTAGCAAAAAGCTTTTCCACTCTGTCTGGCAAGGAGAAACTGTGCCAGCACAGAAAACATCTCCCATCGTGTTCTAGAGGCTGCACGGAGGTCTGCCGAGTGTTTTGCAAGAAGAGAAAGAAAGTTGTCCAAAACAGCTTCCAATCGAATGTTCATGTCAATAGAAAAGGCAGGAGAGTGGTCAGGTACTGTTTTCTCTCAGTTGGCAAGCTGCGCACACAATCGCAGTGTTGTACAGCTTGTTTCATCACCTTTGCGAAGTTGCCGCTCTCTCCGGGGCTCCCGGAGACGAAGAAGCTGCTTCTTCGCGCAAAGACGATTCTGCCGCTCACAGTGTTCTGCGGTGTGCGCCTTCTGCCGAAAGAGGCACGGGAGCAGTGCTTAGCTCTGCAGAGCACCGTACCTTCGTCTTTAGCCTCTCTTCTCGTCTACATCTTAGCAAAAAGCTTTTCCACTCTGTCTGGCAAGGAGAAACTGTGCCAGCACAGAAAACATCTCCCATCGTGTTCTAGAGGCTGCACGGAGGTCTGCCGAGTGTTTTGCAAGAAGAGAAAGAAAGTTGTCCAAAACAGCTTGCAATCGAATGTTCATGTCAATAGAAAAGGCAGGAGAGTGGTCAGGTACTGTTTTCTCTCAGTTGGCAAGCTGCGCACACAATCGCAGTGTTGTACAGCTTGTTTCATCACCTTTGCGAAGTTGCCGCTCTCTCCGGCTCCCGGAGACGAAGAAGCTGCTTCTTCGCGCAAAGACGATTCTGCCGCTCGCAGTGTACTGCGGTGTGCGCCTACTGCCGAAAGAGGCACGGGAGCGGTGCTTAGCTCTGCAGAGCACCGTACCTTCGTCTTTAGCCTCTCTTCTCGTCTACATCTTAGCAAAAAGCTTTTCCACTCTGTCTGGCAAGGAGAAACTGTGCCAGCACAGAAAACATCTCCCATCGTGTTCTAGAGGCTGCACGGAGGTCTGCCGAGTGTTTTGCAAGAATAGAACGAAAGTTGTCCAAAACAGCTTGCAATCGAATGTTCATGTGAATAGAAAAGGCAGGAGAGTGGTCAGGTACTGTTTTCTCTCAGTTGGCAAGCTGCGCACACAATCGCAGTGTTGTACAGCTTGTTTCATCACCTTTGCGAAGTTGCCGCTCTCTCCGGCTCCCGGAGACGAAGAAGCTGCTTCTTCGCGCAAAGACGATTCTGCCGCTCACAGTGCTCTGCGGTGTGCGCCTTCTGCCGAAAGAGGTCCGGGAGCAGTGCTTAGCTCTGCAGAGCACCGTACCTTCGTCTTTAGCCTCTCTTCTCGTCTACATCTTAGCAAAAAGCTTTTCCACTCTGTCTGGCAAGGAGAAACTGTGCCAGCACAGAAAACATCTCCCATCGTGTTCTAGAGGCTGCACGGAGGTCTGCCGAGTGTTTTGCAAGAAGAGAAAGAAAGTTGTCCAAAACAGCTTCCAATCGAATGTTCATGTGAATAGAAAAGGCAGGAGAGTGGTCAGGTACTGTTTTCTCTCAGTTGGCAAGCTGCGCACACAATCGCAGTGTTGTACAGCTTGTTTCATCACCTTTGCCAAGTTGCCGCTCTCTCCGGCTCCCGGAGACGAAGAAGCTGCTTCTTCGCGCAAAGACGATTCTGGCGCTCACAGTGTTTTGCGTTGTGCGCCTTCGGCCGAAATAGGCACGGGAGCGGTGCTTAGCTCTGCAGAGCACCGTACCTTCGTCTTTAGCCTCTCTTCTCGTCTACATCTTAGCAAAAAGCTTTTCCACTCTGTCTGGCAAGGAGAAACTGTGCCAGCACAGAAAACATCTCCCATCGTGTTCTAGAGGCTGCACGGAGGTCTGCCGAGTGTTTTGCAAGAAGAGAAAGAAAGTTGTCCAAAACAGCTTCCAATCGAATATTCATGTGAATAGAAAAGGCAGGAGAGTGGTCAGGTACTGTTTTCTCTCAGTTGGCAAGCTGCGCACACAATCGCAGTGTTGTACAGCTTGTTTCATCACCTTTGCGAAGTTGCCGCTCTCTCCGGCTCCCGGAGACGAAGAAGCTGCTTCTTCGCGCAAAGACGATTCTGCCGCTCACAGTGCTCTGCGGTGTGCGCCTTCTGCCGAAAGAGGTCCGGGAGCGGTGCTTAGCACTGCAGAGCACCGTACCTTCGTCTTTAGCCTCTCTTCTCGTCTACATCTTAGCAAAAAGCTTTTCCACTCTGTCTGGCAAGGAGAAACTGTGCCAGCACAAAAAACATCTCCCACCGTGTTCTAGAAGCTGCACGGAGGTCTTCCTAGTGTTTTGCAAGAAGAGAAAGAAAGTTGTCCAAAACAGATTCCAATCGAATGTTCATGTGAATAGAAAAGGCAGGAGAGTGGTCAGGTACTGTTTTCTCTCAGTTGGCAAGCTGCGCACACAATCGCAGTGTTGTACAGCTTGTTTCATCACCTTTGCGAAGTTGCCGCTCTCTCCGGCTCCCGGAGACGAAGAAGCTGCTTCTTCGCGCAAAGACGATTCTGCCGCTCACAGTGCTCTGCGGTGTGCGCCTTCTGCCGAAAGAGGCACGGCAGCAGTGCTTAGCTCTGCAGAGCACCGTACCTTCGTCTTTAGCCTCTCTTCTCGTCTACATCTTAGCAAAAAGCTTTTCCACTCTGTCTGGCAAGGAGAAACTGTGCCAGCACAGAAAACATCTCCCATCGTGTTCTAGAGGCTGCACGGAGGTCTGCCGAGTGTTTTACAAGAAGAGAAAGAAAGTTGTCCAAAACAGCTTGCAATCGAATGTTCATGTGAATAGAAAGGCAGGAGAGTGGTCAGGTACTGTTTTCTCTCAGTTGGCAAGCTGCACACAAAATCGCAGTGTTGTACAGCTTGTTTCATCACCTTTGCTAAGTTGCCGCTCTCTCCAGCTCCCGGAGACGAAGAAGCTGCTTCTTCGCGCAAAGACGATTCTGCCGCTCACACTGCTCTGCGGTGTGCGCCGTCTGCCGAAAGAGGTCCGGGAGCGGTGCTTCGCTCTGCAGAGCACCGTACCTTCGTCTTTAGCCTCTCTTCTCGTCTACATCTTAGCAAAAAGCTTTTCCACTCTGTCTGGCAAGGAGAAACTGTGCCAGCACAGAAAACATCTCCCATCGTGTTCTAGAGGCTGCACGGAGGTCTGCCGAGTGTTTTGCAAGAAGAGAAAGAAAGTTGTCCAAAACAGATTCCAATCGAATGTTCATGTCAATAGAAAAGGCAGGAGAGTGGTCAGGTACTGTTTTCTCTCAGTTGGCAAGCTGCGCACACAATCGCAGTGTTGTACAGCTTGTTTCATCACCTTTGCCAAGTTGCCGCTCTCTCCGGCTCCCGGAGACGAAGAAGCTTCTTCTTGGCGCAAAGACGATTCTGCCGCTCACAGTGCTCTGCGGTGTGCGCCTTCTGCCGAAAGAGGCACGGGAGCAGTGCTTAGCTCTGCAGAGCACTGTACCTTCGTCTTTAGCCTCTCTTCTCGTCTACATCTTAGCAAAAAGCTTTTCCAATCTGTCTGGCCTGGAGAAACTGTGCCAGCACAGAAAACATCTCCCATCGTGTTCTAGAGGCTGCACGGAGGTCTGCCGAGTGTTTTGCAAGAAGAGAAAGAAAGTTGTCCAAAACAGCTTCCAATCGAATGTTCATGTGAATAGAAAAGGCAGGAGAGTGGTCAGGTACTGTTTTCTCTCAGTTGGCAAGCTGCGCACACAATCGCAGTGTTGTACAGCTTGTTTCATCACCTTTGCCAAGTTGCCGCTCTCTCCGGCTCCCGGAGACGAAGAAGCTGCTTCTTCGCGCAAAGACGATTCTGCCGCTCACAGTGCTCTGCGGTGTGCGCCTTCTGCCGAAAGAGGCACGGGAGCGGTGCTTAGCTCTGCAGAGCACCGTACCTTCGTCTTTAGCCTCTCTTCTCGTCTACATCTTAGCAAAAAGCTTTTCCACTCTGTCTGGCAAGGAGAAACTGTGCCAGCACAAAAAATATCTCTCATCGTGTTCTAGAGGCTGCACGGAGGTCTGCCGAGTGTTTTGCAAGAAGAGAAAGAAAGTTGTCCAAAACAGATTCCAATCGAATGTTCATGTGAATAGAAAAGGCAGGAGAGTGGTCAGGTACTGTTTTCTCTCAGTTGGCAAGCTGCGCACACAATCGCAGTGTTGTACAGCTTGTTTCATCACCTTTGCGAAGTTGCCGCTCTCTCCGGCTCCCGGAGACGAAGAAGCTGCTTCTTCGCGCAAAGACGATTCTGCCGCTCACAGTGTTCTGCGGTGTGCGCCTTCTGCCGAAAGACGCCCGGGAGCAGTGCTTAGCTCTGCAGAGCACCGTACCTTCGTCTTTAGCCTCTCTTCTCGTCTACATCTTAGCAAAAAGCTTTTCCACTCTGTCTGGCAAGGAGAAACTGTGCCAGCACAGAAAACATCTCCCATCGTGTTCTAGAGGCTGCACGGAGGTCTGCCGAGTGTTTTACAAGAAGAGAAAGAAAGTTGTCCAAAACAGCTTGCAATCGAATATTCATGTGAATAGAAAGGCAGGAGAGTGGTCAGGTACTGTTTTCTCTCAGTTGGCAAGCTGCACACAAAATCGCAGTGTTGTACAGCTTGTTTCATCACCTTGGCGAAGTTGCCGCTCTCTCCAGCTCCCGGAGACGAAGAAGCTGCTTCTTCGCGCAAAGACGATTCTGCCGCTCACACTGCTCTGCGGTGTGATGCTTCTGCCGAAAGAGGTCCGGGAGCGGTGCTTAGCTCTGCAGAGCACCGTACCTTCGTCTTTAGCCTCTCTTCTCGTCTACATCTTAGCAAAAAGCTTTTCCACTCTGTCTGGCAAGGAGAAACTGTGCCAGCACAGAAAACATCTCCCATCGTGTTCTAGAGGCTGCACGGAGGTCTGCCGAGTGTTTTGCAAGAAGAGAAAGAAAGTTGTCCAAAACAGCTTCCAATCGAATGTTCATGTGAATAGAAAAGGCAGGAGAGTGGTCAGGTACTGTTTTCTCTCAGTTGGCAAGCTGCGCACACAATCGCAGTGTTGTACAGCTTGTTTCATCACCTTTGCGAAGTTGCCGCTCTCTCCGGCTCCCGGAGACGAAGAAGCTGCTTCTTCGCGCAAAGACGATTCTGCCGCTCGCAGTGTACTGCGGTGTGCGCCTACTGCCGAAAGAGGCACGGGAGCGGTGCTTAGCTCTGCAGAGCACCGTACCTTCGTCTTTAGCCTCTCTTCTCGTCTACATCTTAGCAAAAAGCTTTTCCACTCTGTCTGGCAAGGAGAAACTGTGCCAGCACAGAAAACATCTCCCATCGTGTTCTAGACGCTGCACGGAGGTCTACCGAGTGTTTTGCAAGAATAGAAAGAAAGTTGTCCAAAACAGCTTGCAATCGAATGTTCATGTGAATAGAAAAGGCAGGAGAGTGGTCAGGTACTGTTTTCTCTCAGTTGGCAAGCTGCGCACACAATCGCAGTGTTGTACAGCTTGTTTCATCACCTTTGCCAAGTTGCCGCTCTCTCCGGCTCCCGGAGACGAAGAAGCTGCTTCTTCGCGCAAAGACGATTCTGCCGCTCACAGTGCTCTGCGGTGTGCGCCTTCTGCCGAAAGAGGTCCGGGAGCAGTGCTTAGCTCTGCAGAGCACCGTACCTTCGTCTTTAGCCTCTCTTCTCGTCTACATCTTAGCAAAAAGCTTTTCCACTCTGTCTGGCAAGGAGAAACTGTGCCAGCACAAAAAACATCTCCCATCGTGTTCTAGAGGCTGCACGGAGGTCTGCCGAGTGTTTTGCAAGAAGAGAAAGAAAGTTGTCCAAAACAGATTCCAATCGAATGTTCATGTCAATAGAAAAGGCAGGAGAGTGGTCAGGTACTGTTTTCTCTCAGTTGGCAAGCTGCGCACACAATCGCAGTGTTGTACAGCTTGTTTCATCACCTTTGCCAAGTTGCCGCTCTCTCCGGCTCCCGGAGACGAAGAAGCTGCTTCTTCGCGCAAAGACGATTCTGGCGCTCACAGTGTTTTGCGGTGTGCGCCTTCGGCCGAAATAGGCACGGGAGCGGTGCTTAGCTCTGCAGAGCACCGTACCTTCGTCTTTAGCCTCTCTTCTCGTCTACATCTTAGCAAAAAGCTTTTCCACTCTGTCTGGCAAGGAGAAACTGTGCCAGCACAGAAAACATCTCCCATCGTGTTCTAGAGGCTGCACGGAGGTCTGCCGAGTGTTTTGCAAGAAGAGAAAGAAAGTTGTCCAAAACAGCTTCCAATCGAATGTTCATGTGAATAGAAAAGGCAGGAGAGTGGTCAGGTACTGTTTTCTCTCAGTTGGCAAGCTGCGCACACAATCGCAGTGTTGTACAGCTTGTTTCATCACCTTTGCGAAGTTGCCGCTCTCTCCGGCTCCCGGAGACGAAGAAGCTGCTTCTTCGCGCAAAGACGATTCTGCCGCTCACAGTGCTCTGCGGTGTGCGCCTTCTGCCGAAAGAGGTCCGGGAGCGGTGCTTAGCACTGCAGAGCACCGTACCTTCGTCTTTAGCCTCTCTTCTCGTCTACATCTTAGCAAAAAGCTTTTCCACTCTGTCTGGCAAGGAGAAACTGTGCCAGCACAAAAAACATCTCCCACCGTGTTCTAGAAGCTGCACGGAGGTCTTCCTAGTGTTTTGCAAGAAGAGAAAGAAAGTTGTCCAAAACAGATTCCAATCGAATGTTCATGTGAATAGAAAAGGCAGGAGAGTGGTCAGGTACTGTTTTCTCTCAGTTGGCAAGCTGCGCACACAATCGCAGTGTTGTACAGCTTGTTTCATCACCTTTGCCAAGTTGCCGCTCTCTCCGGCTCCCGGAGACGAAGAAGCTGCTTCTTCGCGCAAAGACGATTCTGCCGCTCACAGTGCTCTGCGGTGTGCGCCTTCTGCCGAAAGAGGCACGGGAGCAGTGCTTAGCTCTGCAGAGCACCGTACCTTCGTCTTTAGCCTCTCTTCTCGTCTACATCTTAGCAAAAAGCTTTTCCACTCTGTCTGGCAAGGAGAAACTGTGCCAGCACAGAAAACATCTCCCATCGTGTTCTAGACGCTGCACGGAGGTCTGCCGAGTGTTTTACAAGAAGAGAAAGAAAGTTGTCCAAAACAGCTTGCAATCGAATGTTCATGTGAATAGAAAGGCAGGAGAGTGGTCAGGTACTGTTTTCTCTCAGTTGGCAAGCTGCACACAAAATCGCAGTGTTGTACAGCTTGTTTCATCACCTTTGCTAAGTTGCCGCTCTCTCCAGCTCCCGGAGACGAAGAAGCTGCTTCTTCGCGCAAAGACGATTCTGCCGCTCACACTGCTCTGCGGTGTGCGCCGTCTGCCGAAAGAGGTCCGGGAGCGGTGCTTCGCTCTGCAGAGCACCGTACCTTCGTCTTTAGCCTCTCTTCTCGTCTACATCTTAGCAAAAAGCTTTTCCACTCTGTCTGGCAAGGAGAAACTGTGCCAGCACAAAAAATATCTCCCATCGTGTTCTAGAGGCTGCACGGAGGTCTGCCGAGTGTTTTGCAAGAAGAGAAAGAAAGTTGTCCAAAACAGCTTGCAATCGAATGTTCATGTGAATAGAAAAGGCAGGAGAGTGGTCAGGTACTGTTTTCTCTCAGTTGGCAAGCTGCGCACACAATCGCAGTGTTGTACAGCTTGTTTCATCACCTTTGCGAAGTTGCCGCTCTCTCCGGCTCCCGGAGACGAAGAAGCTGCTTCTTCGCGCAAAGACGATTCTGCCGCTCACAGTGTTCTGCGGTGTGCGCCTTCTGCCGAAAGAGGCACGGGAGCAGTGCTTAGCTCTGCAGAGCACCGTACCTTCGTCTTTAGCCTCTCTTCTCGTCTACATCTTAGCAAAAAGCTTTTCCACTCTGTCTGGCAAGGAGAAACTGTGCCAGCACAGAAAACATCTCCCATCGTGTTCTAGAGGCTGCACGGAGGTCTGCCGAGTGTTTTACAAGAAGAGAAAGAAAGTTGTCCAAAACAGCTTGCAATCGAATGTTCATGTGAATAGAAAGGCAGGAGAGTGGTCAGGTACTGTTTTCTCTCAGTTGGCAAGCTGCACACAAAATCGCAGTGTTGTACAGCTTGTTTCATCACCTTGGCGAAGTTGCCGCTCTCTCCAGCTCCCGGAGACGAAGAAGCTGCTTCTTCGCGCAAAGACGATTCTGCCGCTCACACTGCTCTGCGGTGTGATGCTTCTGCCGAAAGAGGTCCGGGAGCGGTGCTTAGCTCTGCAGAGCACCGTACCTTCGTCTTTAGCCTCTCTTCTCGTCTACATCTTAGCAAAAAGCTTTTCCACTCTGTCTGGCAAGGAGAAACTGTGCCAGCACAGAAAACATCTCCCATCGTGTTCTAGAGGCTGCACGGAGGTCTGCCGAGTGTTTTGCAAGAAGAGAAAGAAAGTTGTCCAAAACAGCTTGCAATCGAATGTTCATGTCAATAGAAAAGGCAGGAGAGTGGTCAGGTACTGTTTTCTCTCAGTTGGCAAGCTGCGCACACAATCGCAGTGTTGTACAGCTTGTTTCATCACCTTTGCGAAGTTGCCGCTCTCTCCGGCTCCCGGAGACGAAGAAGCTGCTTCTTCGCGCAAAGACGATTCTGGCGCTCACAGTGTTTTGCGGTGTGCGCCTTCTGCCGAAATAGGCACGGGAGCGGTGCTTAGCTCTGCAGAGCACCGTACCTTCGTCTTTAGCCTCTCTTCTCGTCTACATCTTAGCAAAAAGCTTTTCCACTCTGTCTGGCAAGGAGAAACTGTGCCAGCACAGAAAAGATCTCCCATCGTGTTCTAGAAGCTGCACGGAGGTCTGCCGAGTGTTTTGCAAGAAGAGAAAGAAAGTTGTCCAAAACAGCTTGCAATCGAATGTTCATGTGAATAGAAAAGGCAGGAGAGTGGTCAGGTACTGTTTTCTCTCAGTTGGCAAGCTGCGCACACAATCGCAGTGTTGTACAGCTTGTTTCATCACCTTTGCCAAGTTGCCGCTCTCTCCGGCTCCCGGAGACGAAGAAGCTGCTTCTTCGCGCAAAGACGATTCTGGCGCTCACAGTGTTTTGCGGTGTGCGCCTTCTGCCGAAATAGGCACGGGAGCGGTGCTTAGCTCTGCAGAGCACCGTACCTTCGTCTTTAGCCTCTCTTCTCGTCTACATCTTAGCAAAAAGCTTTTCCACTCTGTCTGGCAAGGAGAAACTGTGCCAGCACAAAAAACATCTCCCATCGTGTTCTAGAGGCTGCACGGAGGTCTGCCGAGTGTTTTGCAAGAAGAGAAAGAAAGTTGTCCAAAACAGCTTGCAATCGAATGTTCATGTGAATAGAAAAGGCAGGAGAGTGGTCAGGTACTGTTTTCTCTCAGTTGGCAAGCTGCGCACACAATCGCAGTGTTGTATAGCTTGTTTCATCACCTTTGCCAAGTTGCCGCTCTCTCCGGCTCCCGGAGACGAAGAAGCTGCTTCTTCGCGCAAAGACGATTCTGCCGCTCACAGTGTTCTGCGGTGTGCGCCTTCTGCCGAAAGAGGCACGGGAGCGGTGCTTAGCTCTGCAGAGCACTGTACCTTCGTCTTTAGCCTCTCTTCTCGTCTACATCTTAGCAAAAAGCTTTTCCACTCTGTCTGGCAAGGAGAAACTGTGCCAGCACAGAAAACATCTCCCATCGTGTTCTAGAGGCTGCACGGAGGTCTGCCGAGTGTTTTGCAAGAAGAGAAAGAAAGTTGTCCAAACCAGATTCCAATCGAATGTTCATGTGAATAGAAAAGGCAGGAGAGTGGTCAGGTACTGTTTTCTCTCAGTTGGCAAGCTGCGCACACAATCGCAGTGTTGTACAGCTTGTTTCATCACCTTTGCGAAGCTGCCGCTCTCTCCGGCTCCCGGAGACGAAGAAGCTGCTTCTTCGCGCAAAGACGATTCTGGCGCTCACAGTGTTTTGCGGTGTGCGCCTTCTGCCGAAATAGGCACGGGAGGGGTGCTTAGCTCTGCAGAGCACCGTACCTTCGTCTTTAGCCTCTCTTCTCGTCTACATCTTAGCAAAAAGCTTTTCCACTCTGTCTGGCAAGGAGAAACTGTGCCAGCACAAAAAAATTCTCCCATCGTGTTCTAGAAGCTGCACGGAGGTCTGCCGAGTGTTTTGCAAGAAGAGAAAGAAAGTTGTCCAAAACAGCTTGCAATCGAATGTTCATGTGAATAGAAAAGGCAGGAGAGTGGTCAGGTACTGTTTTCTCTCAGTTGGCAAGCTGCGCACACAATCGCAGTGTTGTACAGCTTGTTTCATCACCTTTGCCAAGTTGCCGCTCTCTCCGGCTCCCGGAGACGAAGAAGCTGCTTCTTCGCGCAAAGACGATTCTGCCGCTCACAGTGCTCTGCGGTGTGCGGCTTCTGCCGAAAGAGGTCCGGGAGCGCTGCTTAGCTCTGCAGAGCACCGTACCTTCGTCTTTAGCCTCTCTTCTCGTCTACATCTTAGCAAAAAGCTTTTCCACTCTGTCTGGCAAGGAGAAACTGTGCCAGCACAAAAAACATCTCCCACCGTGTTCTAGAAGCTGCACGGAGGTCTTCCTAGTGTTTTGCAAGAAGAGAAAGAAAGTTGTCCAAAACAGCTTGCAATCGAATGTTCATGTCAATAGAAAAGGCAGGAGAGTGGTCAGGTACTGTTTTCTCTCAGTTGGCAAGCTGCGCACACAATCGCAGTGTTGTACAGCTTGTTTCATCGCCTTTGCCAAGTTGCCGCTCTCTCCGGCTCCCGGAGACGAAGAAGCTGCTTCTTCGCGCAAAGACGATTCTGCCGCTCACAGTGCTCTGCGGTGTGCGCCTACTGCCGAAAGAGGCACGGGAGCGGTGCTTAGCTCTGCAGAGCACCGTACCTTCGTCTTTAGCCTCTCTTCTCGTCTACATCTTAGCAAAAAGCTTTTCCACTCTGTCTGGCAAGGAGAAACTGTGCCAGCACAGAAAACATCTCCCATCGTGTTCTAGACGCTGCACGGAGGTCTGCCGAGTGTTTTGCAAGAAGAGAAAGAAAGTTGTCCAAAACAGATTCCAATCGAATGTTCATGTCAATAGAAAAGGCAGGAGAGTGGTCAGGTACTGTTTTCTCTCAGTTGGCAAGCTGCGCACACAATCGCAGTGTTGTACAGCTTGTTTCATCACCTTTGCCAAGTTGCCGCTCTCTCCGGCTCCCGGAGACGAAGAAGCTGCTTCTTCGCGCAAAGACGATTCTGGCGCTCACAGTGTTTTGCGTTGTGCGCCTTCGGCCGAAATAGGCACGGGAGCGGTGCTTAGCTCTGCAGAGCACCGTACCTTCGTCTTTAGCCTCTCTTCTCGTCTACATCTTAGCAAAAAGCTTTTCCACTCTGTCTGGCAAGGAGAAACTGTGCCAGCACAGAAAACATCTCCCATCGTGTTCTAGAGGCTGCACGGAGGTCTGCCGAGTGTTTTGCAAGAAGAGAAAGAAAGTTGTCCAAAACAGCTTCCAATCGAATGTTCATGTGAATAGAAAAGGCAGGAGAGTGGTCAGGTACTGTTTTCTCTCAGTTGGCAAGCTGCGCACACAATCGCAGTGTTGTACAGCTTGTTTCATCACCTTTGCGAAGTTGCCGCTCTCTCCGGCTCCCGGAGACGAAGAAGCTGCTTCTTCGCGCAAAGACGATTCTGCCGCTCACAGTGCTCTGCGGTGTGCGCCTTCTGCCGAAAGAGGTCCGGGAGCGGTGCTTAGCACTGCAGAGCACCGTACCTTCGTCTTTAGCCTCTCTTCTCGTCTACATCTTAGCAAAAAGCTTTTCCACTCTGTCTGGCAAGGAGAAACTGTGCCAGCACAAAAAACATCTCCCACCGTGTTCTAGAAGCTGCACGGAGGTCTTCCTAGTGTTTTGCAAGAAGAGAAAGAAAGTTGTCCAAAACAGATTCCAATCGAATGTTCATGTGAATAGAAAAGGCAGGAGAGTGGTCAGGTACTGTTTTCTCTCAGTTGGCAAGCTGCGCACACAATCGCAGTGTTGTACAGCTTGTTTCATCACCTTTGCGAAGTTGCCGCTCTCTCCGGCTCCCGGAGACGAAGAAGCTGCTTCTTCGCGCAAAGACGATTCTGCCGCTCACAGTGCTCTGCGGTGTGCGCCTTCTGCCGAAAGAGGCACGGCAGCAGTGCTTAGCTCTGCAGAGCACCGTACCTTCGTCTTTAGCCTCTCTTCTCGTCTACATCTTAGCAAAAAGCTTTTCCACTCTGTCTGGCAAGGAGAAACTGTGCCAGCACAGAAAACATCTCCCATCGTGTTCTAGAGGCTGCACGGAGGTCTGCCGAGTGTTTTACAAGAAGAGAAAGAAAGTTGTCCAAAACAGCTTGCAATCGAATGTTCATGTGAATAGAAAGGCAGGAGAGTGGTCAGGTACTGTTTTCTCTCAGTTGGCAAGCTGCACACAAAATCGCAGTGTTGTACAGCTTGTTTCATCACCTTGGCGAAGTTGCCGCTCTCTCCAGCTCCCGGAGACGAAGAAGCTGCTTCTTCGCGCAAAGACGATTCTGCCGCTCACACTGCTCTGCGGTGTGCGCCGTCTGCCGAAAGAGGTCCGGGAGCGGTGCTTCGCTCTGCAGAGCACCGTACCTTCGTCTTTAGCCTCTCTTCTCGTCTACATCTTAGCAAAAAGCTTTTCCACTCTGTCTGGCAAGGAGAAACTGTGCCAGCACAGAAAACATCTCCCATCGTGTTCTAGAGACTGCACGGAGGTCTGCCGAGTGTTTTGCAAGAAGAGAAAGAAAGTTGTCCAAAACAGATTCCAATCGAATGTTCATGTCAATAGAAAAGGCAGGAGAGTGGTCAGGTACTGTTTTCTCTCAGTTGGCAAGCTGCGCACACAATCGCAGTGTTGTACAGCTTGTTTCATCACCTTTGCCAAGTTGCCGCTCTCTCCGGCTCCCGGAGACGAAGAAGCTTCTTCTTCGCGCAAAGACGATTCTGCCGCTCACAGTGCTCTGCGGTGTGCGCCTTCTGCCGAAAGAGGCACGGGAGCAGTGCTTAGCTCTGCAGAGCACTGTACCTTCGTCTTTAGCCTCTCTTCTCGTCTACATCTTAGCAAAAAGCTTTTCCACTCTGTCTGGCCTGGAGAAACTGTGCCAGCACAGAAAACATCTCCCATCGTGTTCTAGAGGCTGCACGGAGGTCTGCCGAGTGTTTTGCAAGAAGAGAAAGAAAGTTGTCCAAAACAGCTTCCAATCGAATGTTCATGTGAATAGAAAAGGCAGGAGAGTGGTCAGGTACTGTTTTCTCTCAGTTGGCAAGCTGCGCACACAATCGCAGTGTTGTACAGCTTGTTTCATCACCTTTGCCAAGTTGCCGCTCTCTCCGGCTCCCGGAGACGAAGAAGCTGCTTCTTCGCGCAAAGACGATTCTGCCGCTCACAGTGCTCTGCGGTGTGCGCCTTCTGCCGAAAGAGGCACGGGAGCGGTGCTTAGCTCTGCAGAGCACCGTACCTTCGTCTTTAGCCTCTCTTCTCGTCTACATCTTAGCAAAAAGCTTTTCCACTCTGTCTGGCAAGGAGAAACTGTGCCAGCACAAAAAATATCTCCCATCGTGTTCTAGAGGCTGCACGGAGGTCTGCCGAGTGTTTTGCAAGAAGAGAAAGAAAGTTGTCCAAAACAGATTCCAATCGAATGTTCATGTGAATAGAAAAGGCAGGAGAGTGGTCAGGTACTGTTTTCTCTCAGTTGGCAAGCTGCGCACACAATCGCAGTGTTGTACAGCTTGTTTCATCACCTTTGCGAAGTTGCCGCTCTCTCCGGCTCCCGGAGACGAAGAAGCTGCTTCTTCGCGCAAAGACGATTCTGCCGCTCACAGTGTTCTGCGGTGTGCGCCTTCTGCCGAAAGAGGCACGGGAGCAGTGCTTAGCTCTGCAGAGCACTGTACCTTCGTCTTTAGCCTCTCTTCTCGTCTACATCTTAGCAAAAAGCTTTTCCACTCTGTCTGGCAAGGAGAAACTGTGCCAGCACAGAAAACATCTCCCATCGTGTTCTAGAGGCTGCACGGAGGTCTGCCGAGTGTTTTACAAGAAGAGAAAGAAAGTTGTCCAAAACAGCTTGCAATCGAATGTTCATGTGAATAGAAAGGCAGGAGAGTGGTCAGGTACTGTTTTCTCTCAGTTGGCAAGCTGCACACAAAATCGCAGTGTTGTACAGCTTGTTTCATCACCTTGGCGAAGTTGCCGCTCTCTCCAGCTCCCGGAGACGAAGAAGCTGCTTCTTCGCGCAAAGACGATTCTGCCGCTCACACTGCTCTGCGGTGTGATGCTTCTGCCGAAAGAGGTCCGGGAGCGGTGCTTAGCTCTGCAGAGCACCGTACCTTCGTCTTTAGCCTCTCTTCTCGTCTACATCTTAGCAAAAAGCTTTTCCACTCTGTCTGGCAAGGAGAAACTGTGCCAGCACAGAAAACATCTCCCATCGTGTTCTAGAGGCTGCACGGAGGTCTGCCGAGTGTTTTGCAAGAAGAGAAAGAAAGTTGTCCAAAACAGCTTCCAATCGAATGTTCATGTGAATAGAAAAGGCAGGAGAGTGGTCAGGTACTGTTTTCTCTCAGTTGGCAAGCTGCGCACACAATCGCAGTGTTGTACAGCTTGTTTCATCACCTTTGCCAAGTTGCCGCTCTCTCCGGCTCCCGGAGACGAAGAAGCTGCTTCTTCGCGCAAAGACGATTCTGCCGCTCACAGTGCTCTGCGGTGTGCGGCTTCTGCCGAAAGAGGTCCGGGAGCGGTGCTTAGCTCTGCAGAGAACCGTACCTTCGTCTTTAGCCTCTCTTCTCGTCTACATCTTAGCAAAAAGCTTTTCCACTCTGTCTGGCAAGGAGAAACTGTGCCAGCACAGAAAACATCTCCCATCGTGTTCTAGACGCTGCACGGAGGTCTACCGAGTGTTTTGCAAGAATAGAACGAAAGTTGTCCAAAACAGCTTGCAATCGAATGTTCATGTGAATAGAAAAGGCAGGAGAGTGGTCAGGTACTGTTTTCTCTCAGTTGGCAAGCTGCGCACACAATCGCAGTGTTGTACAGCTTGTTTCATCACCTTTGCGAAGTTGCCGCTCTCTCCGGCTCCCGGAGACGAAGAAGCTGCTTCTTCGCGCAAAGACGATTCTGCCGCTCACAGTGCTCTGCGGTGTGCGCCTTCTGCCGAAAGAGGTCCGGGAGCAGTGCTTAGCTCTGCAGAGCACCGTACCTTCGTCTTTAGCCTCTCTTCTCGTCTACATCTTAGCAAAAAGCTTTTCCACTCTGTCTGGCAAGGAGAAACTGTGCCAGCACAGAAAACATCTCCCATCGTGTTCTAGAGGCTGCACGGAGGTCTGCCGAGTGTTTTGCAAGAAGAGAAAGAAAGTTGTCCAAACCAGATTCCAATCGAATGTTCATGTGAATAGAAAAGGCAGGAGAGTGGTCAGGTACTGTTTTCTCTCAGTTGGCAAGCTGCGCACACAATCGCAGTGTTGTACAGCTTGTTTCATCACCTTTGCCAAGTTGCCGCTCTCTCCGGCTCCCGGAGACGAAGAAGCTGCTTCTTCGCGCAAAGACGATTCTGGCGCTCACAGTGTTTTGCGGTGTGCGCCTTCGGCCGAAATAGGCACGGGAGCGGTGCTTAGCTCTGCAGAGCACCGTACCTTCGTCTTTAGCCTCTCTTCTCGTCTACATCTTAGCAAAAAGCTTTTCCACTCTGTCTGGCAAGGAGAAACTGTGCCAGCACAGAAAACATCTCCCATCGTGTTCTAGAGGCTGCACGGAGGTCTGCCGAGTGTTTTGCAAGAAGAGAAAGAAAGTTGTCCAAAACAGCTTCCAATCGAATGTTCATGTGAATAGAAAAGGCAGGAGAGTGGTCAGGTACTGTTTTCTCTCAGTTGGCAAGCTGCGCACACAATCGCAGTGTTGTACAGCTTGTTTCATCACCTTTGCGAAGTTGCCGCTCTCTCCGGCTCCCGGAGACGAAGAAGCTGCTTCTTCGCGCAAAGACGATTCTGCCGCTCACAGTGCTCTGCGGTGTGCGCCTTCTGCCGAAAGAGGTCCGGGAGCGGTGCTTAGCACTGCAGAGCACCGTACCTTCGTCTTTAGCCTCTCTTCTCGTCTACATCTTAGCAAAAAGCTTTTCCACTCTGTCTGGCAAGGAGAAACTGTGCCAGCACAAAAAACATCTCCCACCGTGTTCTAGAAGCTGCACGGAGGTCTTCCTAGTGTTTTGCAAGAAGAGAAAGAAAGTTGTCCAAAACAGATTCCAATCGAATGTTCATGTGAATAGAAAAGGCAGGAGAGTGGTCAGGTACTGTTTTCTCTCAGTTGGCAAGCTGCGCACACAATCGCAGTGTTGTACAGCTTGTTTCATCACCTTTGCCAAGTTGCCGCTCTCTCCGGCTCCCGGAGACGAAGAAGCTGCTTCTTCGCGCAAAGACGATTCTGCCGCTCACACTGCTCTGCGGTGTGCGCCGTCTGCCGAAAGAGGTCCGGGAGCGGTGCTTCGCTCTGCAGAGCACCGTACCTTCGTCTTTAGCCTCTCTTCTCGTCTACATCTTAGCAAAAAGCTTTTCCACTCTGTCTGGCAAGGAGAAACTGTGCCAGCACAAAAAATATCTCCCATCGTGTTCTAGAGGCTGCACGGAGGTCTGCCGAGTGTTTTGCAAGAAGAGAAAGAAAGTTGTCCAAAACAGCTTGCAATCGAATGTTCATGTGAATAGAAAAGGCAGGAGAGTGGTCAGGTACTGTTTTCTCTCAGTTGGCAAGCTGCGCACACAATCGCAGTGTTGTACAGCTTGTTTCATCACCTTTGCGAAGTTGCCGCTCTCTCCGGCTCCCGGAGACGAAGAAGCTGCTTCTTCGCGCAAAGACGATTCTGCCGCTCACAGTGTTCTGCGGTGTGCGCCTTCTGCCGAAAGAGGCACGGGAGCAGTGCTTAGCTCTGCAGAGCACCGTACCTTCGTCTTTAGCCTCTCTTCTCGTCTACATCTTAGCAAAAAGCTTTTCCACTCTGTCTGGCAAGGAGAAACTGTGCCAGCACAGAAAACATCTCCCATCGTGTTCTAGAGGCTGCACGGAGGTCTGCCGAGTGTTTTACAAGAAGAGAAAGAAAGTTGTCCAAAACAGCTTGCAATCGAATGTTCATGTGAATAGAAAGGCAGGAGAGTGGTCAGGTACTGTTTTCTCTCAGTTGGCAAGCTGCACACAAAATCGCAGTGTTGTACAGCTTGTTTCATCACCTTGGCGAAGTTGCCGCTCTCTCCAGCTCCCGGAGACGAAGAAGCTGCTTCTTCGCGCAAAGACGATTCTGCCGCTCACACTGCTCTGCGGTGTGATGCTTCTGCCGAAAGAGGTCCGGGAGCGGTGCTTAGCTCTGCAGAGCACCGTACCTTCGTCTTGAGCCTCTCTTCTCGTCTACATCTTAGCAAAAAGCTTTTCCACTCTGTCTGGCAAGGAGAAACTGTGCCAGCACAGAAAACATCTCCCATCGTGTTCTAGAGGCTGCACGGAGGTCTGCCGAGTGTTTTGCAAGAAGAGAAAGAAAGTTGTCCAAAACAGCTTGCAATCGAATGTTCATGTCAATAGAAAAGGCAGGAGAGTGGTCAGGTACTGTTTTCTCTCAGTTGGCAAGCTGCGCACACAATCGCAGTGTTGTACAGCTTGTTTCATCACCTTTGCGAAGTTGCCGCTCTCTCCGGCTCCCGGAGACGAAGAAGCTGCTTCTTCGCGCAAAGACGATTCTGGCGCTCACAGTGTTTTGCGGTGTGCGCCTTCTGCCGAAATAGGCACGGGAGCGGTGCTTAGCTCTGCAGAGCACCGTACCTTCGTCTTTAGCCTCTCTTCTCGTCTACATCTTAGCAAAAAGCTTTTCCACTCTGTCTGGCAAGGAGAAACTGTGCCAGCACAGAAAAGATCTCCCATCGTGTTCTAGAAGCTGCACGGAGGTCTGCCGACTGTTTTGCAAGAAGAGAAAGAAAGTTGTCCAAAACAGCTTGCAATCGAATGTTCATGTCAATAGAAAAGGCAGGAGAGTGGTCAGGTACTGTTTTCTCTCAGTTGGCAAGCTGCGCACACAATCGCAGTGTTGTACAGCTTGTTTCATCACCTTTGCCAAGTTGCCGCTCTCTCCGGCTCCCGGAGACGAAGAAGCTGCTTCTTCGCGCAAAGACGATTCTGCCGCTCACAGTGCTCTGCGGTGTGCGGCTTCTGCCGAAAGAGGTCCGGGAGCGGTGCTTAGCTCTGCAGAGCACCGTACCTTCGTCTTTAGCCTCTCTTCTCGTCTACATCTTAGCAAAAAGCTTTTCCACTCTGTCTGGCAAGGAGAAACTGTGCCAGCACAGAAAATATCTCCCATCGTGTTCTAGACGCTGCACGGAGGTCTGCCGAGTGTTTTGCAAGAAGAGAAAGAAAGTTGTCCAAAACAGCTTGCAATCGAATGTTCATGTCAATAGAAAAGGCAGGAGAGTGGTCAGGTACTGTTTTCTCTCAGTTGGCAAGCTGCGCACACAATCGCAGTGTTGTACAGCTTGTTTCATCACCTTTGCCAAGTTGCCGCTCTCTCCGGCTCCCGGAGACGAAGAAGCTGCTTCTTCGCGCAAAGACGATTCTGCCGCTCACAGTGCTCTGCGGTGTGCGGCTTCTGCCGAAATAGGCACGGGAGCGGTGCTTAGCTCTGCAGAGCACCGTACCTTCGTCTTTAGCCTCTCTTCTCGTCTACATCTTAGCAAAAAGCTTTTCCACTCTGTCTGGCAAGGAGAAACTGTGCCAGCACAAAAAACATCTCCCATCGTGTTCTAGAAGCTGCACGGAGGTCTGCCGAGTGTTTTGCAAGAAGAGAAAGAAAGTTGTCCAAAACAGCTTGCAATCGAATGTTCATGTGAATAGAAAAGGCAGGAGAGTGGTCAGGTACTGTTTTCTCTCAGTTGGCAAGCTGCGCACACAATCGCAGTGTTGTACAGCTTGTTTCATCACCTTTGCGAAGTTGCCGCTCTCTCCGGCTCCCGGAGACGAAGAAGCTGCTTCTTCGCGCAAAGACGATTCTGCCGCTCACACTGCTCTGCGGTGTGCGGCTTCTGCCGAAAGAGGTCCGGGAGCGGTGCTTATCTCTGCAGAGCACCGTACCTTCGTCTTTAGCCTCTCTTCTCGTCTACATCTTAGCAAAAAGCTTTTCCACTCTGTCTGGCAAGGAGAAACTGTGCCAGCACAAAAAACATCTCCCATCGTGTTCTAGAAGCTGCACGGAGGTCTGCCGAGTGTTTTGCAAGAAGAGAAAAAAGTTGTCCAAAACAGCTTGCAATCGAATGTTCATGTGAATAGAGAAGGCAGGAGAGTGGTCAGGTACTGTTTTCTCTCAGTTGGCAAGCTGCGCACACAATCGCAGTGTTGTACAGCTTGTTTCATCACCTTTGCGAAGTTGCCGCTCTCTCCGGCTCCCGGAGACGAAGAAGCTGCTTCTTCGCGCAAAGCCGATTCTGCCGCTGACAGTGTTCTGCGGTGTGCGCCTTCTGCCGAAAGAGGCACGGGAGCAGTGCTTAGCTCTGCAGAGCACTGTACCTTCGTCTTTAGCCTCTCTTCTCGTCTACATCTTAGCAAAAAGCTTTTCCACTCTGTCTGGCAAGGAGAAACTGTGCCAGCACAGAAAACATCTCCCATCGTGTTCTAGAGGCTGCACGGAGGTCTGCCGAGTGTTTTGCAAGAAGAGAAAGAAAGTTGTCCAAACCAGATTCCAATCGAATGTTCATGTGAATAGAAAAGGCAGGAGAGTGGTCAGGTACTGTTTTCTCTCAGTTGGCAAGCTGCGCACACAATCGCAGTGTTGTACAGCTTGTTTCATCACCTTTGCGAAGCTGCCGCTCTCTCCGGCTCCCGGAGACGAAGAAGCTGCTTCTTCGTGCAAAGACGATTCTGCCGCTCACAGTGCTCTGCGGTGTGCGGCTTCTGCCGAAAGAGGTCCGGGAGCGGTGCTTAGCTCTGCAGAGCACCGTACCTTCGTCTTTAGCCTCTCTTCTCGTCTACATCTTAGCAAAAAGCTTTTCCACTCTGTCTGGCAAGGAGAAACTGTGCCAGCACAGAAAACATCTCCCATCGTGTTCTAGAGGCTGCACGGAGGTCTGCCGAGTGTTTTACAAGAAGAGAAAGAAAGTTGTCCAAAACAGCTTGCAATCGAATGTTCATGTCAATAGAAAGGCAGGAGAGTGGTCAGGTACTGTTTTCTCTCAGTTGGCAAACTGCACACAAAATCGCAGTGTTGTACAGCTTGTTTCATCACCTTTGCGAAGTTGCCGCTCTCTCCGGCTCCCGGAGACGAAGAAGCTGCTTCTTCGCGCAAAGACGATTCTGCCGCTCACAGTGCTCTGCGGTGTGCGCCTTCTGCCGAAAGAGGTCCGGGAGCGCTGCTTAGCTCTGCAGAGCACCGTACCTTCGTCTTTAGCCTCTCTTCTCGTCTACATCTTAGCAAAAAGCTTTTCCACTCTGTCTGGCAAGGAGAAACTGTGCCAGCACAAAAAACATCTCCCACCGTGTTCTAGAAGCTGCACGGAGGTCTTTCTAGTGTTTTGCAAGAAGAGAAAGAAAGTTGTCCAAAACAGCTTGCAATCGAATGTTCATGTGAATAGAGAAGGCAGGAGAGTGGTCAGGTACTGTTTTCTCTCAGTTGGCAAGCTGCGCACACAATCGCAGTGTTGTACAGCTTGTTTCATCACCTTTGCGAAGTTGCCGCTCTCTCCGGCTCCCGGAGACGAAGAAGCTGCTTCTTCGCGCAAAGACGATTCTGCCGCTCACAGTGCTCTGCGGTGTGCGCCTTCTGCCGAAAGAGGCACGGGAGCGCTGCTTCGCTCTGCAGAGCACCGTACCTTCGTCTTTAGCCTCTCTTCTCGTCTACATCTTAGCAAAAAGCTTTTCCACTCTGTCTGGCAAGGAGAAACTGTGCCAGCACAAAAAACATCTCCCATCGTGTTCTAGAAGCTGCACGGAGGTCTGCCGAGTGTTTGGCAAGAAGAGAAAGAAAGTTGTCCAAAACAGCTTGCAATCGAATGTTCATGTGAATAGAGAAGGCAGGAGAGTGGTCAGGTACTGTTTTCTCTCAGTTGGCAAGCTGCGCACACAATCGCAGTGTTGTACAGCTTGTTTCATCACCTTTGCCAAGTTGCCGCTCTCTCCGGCTCCCGGAGACGAAGAAGCTGCTTCTTCGCGCAAAGACGATTCTGCCGCTCACAGTGCTCTGCGGTGTGCGCCTTCTGCCGAAAGAGGCACGGGAGCGGTGCTTAGCTCTGCAGAGCACTGTACCTTCGTCTTTAGCCTCTCTTCTCGTCTACATCTTAGCAAAAAGCTTTTCCACTCTGTCTGGCAAGGAGAAACTGTGCCAGCACAGAAAACATCTCCATCGTGTTCTAGAGGCTGCACGGAGGTGTGCCGAGTGTTTTGCAAGAAGAGAAAGAAAGTTGTCCAAACCAGATTCCAATCGAATGTTCATGTGAATAGAAAAGGCAGGAGAGTGGTCAGGTACTGTTTTCTCTCAGTTGGCAAGCTGCGCACACAATCGCAGTGTTGTACAGCTTGTTTCATCACCTTTGCGAAGCTGCCGCTCTCTCCGGCTCCCGGAGACGAAGAAGCTGCTTCTTCGCGCAAAGACGATTCTGGCGCTCACAGTGTTTTGCGGTGTGCGCCTTCTGCCGAAATAGGCACGGGAGCGGTGCTTAGCTCTGCAGAGCACCGTACCTTCGTCTTTAGCCTCTCTTCTCGTCTACATCTTAGCAAAAAGCTTTTCCACTCTGTCTGGCAAGGAGAAACTGTGCCAGCACAGAAAACATCTCCCATCGTGTTCTAGAGGCTGCACGGAGGTCTGCCGAGTGTTTTGCAAGAAGAGAAAGAAAGTTGTCCAAAACAGCTTGCAATCGAATGTTCATGTCAATAGAAAAGGCAGGAGAGTGGTCAGGTACTGTTTTCTCTCAGTTGGCAAGCTGCGCACACAATCGCAGTGTTGTACAGCTTGTTTCATCACCTTTGCCAAGTTGCCGCTCTCTCCGGCTCCCGGAGACGAAGAAGCTGCTTCTTCGCGCAAAGACGATTCTGCCGCTCACAGTGCTCTGCGGTGTGCGCCTTCTGCCGAAAGAGGTCCGGGAGCGGTGCTTAGCTCTGCAGAGCACCGTACCTTCGTCTTTAGCCTCTCTTCTCGTCTACATCTTAGCAAAAAGCTTTTCCACTCTGTCTGGCAAGGAGAAACTGTGCCAGCACAAAAACATCTCCCACCGTGTTCTAGAAGCTGCACGGAGGTCTTCCTAGTGTTTTGCAAGAAGAGAAAGAAAGTTGTCCAAAACAGCTTGCAATCGAATGTTCATGTGAATAGAAAAGGCAGGAGAGTGGTCAGGTACTGTTTTCTCTCAGTTGGCAAGCTGCGCACACAATCGCAGTGTTGTACAGCTTGTTCAATCACCTTTGCGAAGTTGCCGATTTCTCCGGCTCCCGGAGACGAAGAAGCTGCTTCTTCGCGCAAAGACGATTCTGCCGCTCATAGTGCTCTGCGGTGTGCGGCTTCTGCCGAAAGAGGTCCGGGAGCGCTGCTTAGCTCTGCAGAGCACCGTACCTTCGTCTTTAGCCTCTCTTCTCGTCTACATCTTAGCAAAAAGCTTTTCCACTCTGTCTGGCAAGGAGAAACTGTGCCAGCACAAAAAACATCTCCCATCGTGTTCTAGAAGCTGCACGGAGGTCTTTCTAGTGTTTTGCAAGAAGAGAAAGAAAGCTGTCCAAACCAGCTTGCAATCGAATGTTCATGTGAATAGAAAAGGCAGGAGAGTGGTCAGGTACTGTTTTCTCTCAGTTGGCAAGCTGCGCACACAATCGCAGTGTTGTACAGCTTGTTTCATCACCTTTGCCAAGTTGCCGCTCTCTCCGGCTCCCGGAGACGAAGAAGCTGCTTCTTCGCGCAAAGACGATTCTGCCGCTCACAGTGCTCTGCGGTTTGCGCCTTCTGCCGAAAGAGGTCCGGGAGCGCTGCTTCGCTCTGCAGAGCACCGTACCTTCGTCTTTAGCCTCTCTTCTCGTCTACATCTTAGCAAAAAGCTTTTCCACTCTGTCTGGCAAGGAGAAACTGTGCCAGCACAGAAAACATCTCCCATCGTGTTCTAGAGGCTGCACGGAGGTCTGCCGAGTGTTTTGCAAGAAGAGAAAGAAAGTTGTCCAAAACAGCTTGCAATCGAATGTTCATGTGAATAGAAAAGGCAGGAGAGTGGTCAGGTACTGTTTTCTCTCAGTTGGCAAGCTGCGCACACAATCGCAGTGTTGTACAGCTTGTTTCATCACCTTTGCGAAGTTGCCGCTCTCTCCGGCTCCCGGAGACGAAGAAGCTGCTTCTTCGCGCAAAGACGATTCTGCCGCTCACAGTGCTCTGCGGTGTGCGGCTTCTGCCGAAAGAGGTCCGGGAGCGCTGCTTAGCTCTGCAGAGCACCGTACCTTCGTCTTTAGCCTCTCTTCTCGTCTACATCTTAGCAAAAAGCTTTTCCACTCTGTCTGGCAAGGAGAAACTGTGCCAGCACAAAAAACATCTCCCACCGTGTTCTAGAAGCTGCACGGAGGTCTTTCTAGTGTTTTGCAAAAAGAGAAAGAAAGTTGTCCAAAACAGCTTGCAATCGAATGTTCATGTGAATAGAAAAGGCAGGAGAGTGGTCAGGTACTGTTTTCTCTCAGTTGGCAAGCTGCGCACACAATCGCAGTGTTGTACAGCTTGTTTCATCACCTTTGCGAAGTTGCCGCTCTCTCCGGCTCCCGGAGACGAAGAAGCTGCTTCTTCGCGCAAAGAACATTCTGCCGCTCACACTGCTCTGCGGTGTGCGCCTTCTGCCGAAAGCGGTCCGAGAGCGGTGCTTCGCTCTGCAGAGCACCGTACCTTCGTCTTTAGCCTCTCTTCTCGTCTACATCTTAGCAAAAAGCTTTTCCACTCTGTCTGGCAAGGAGCAACTGTGCCAGCACAAAAGACATCTCCCATCGTGTTCTAGAAGCTGCACGGAGGTCTGCCGAGTGTTTTGCAAGAAGAGAAAGAAAGTTGTCCAAAACAGCTTGCAATCGAATGTTCATGTGAATAGAAAAGGCAGGAGAGTGGTCAGGTACTGTTTTCTCTCAGTTGGCAAGCTGCGCACACAATCGCAGTGTTGTACAGCTTGTTTCATCACCTTTGCGAAGTTGCCGCTCTCTCCGGCTCCCGGAGACGAAGAAGCTGCTTCTTCGCGCAAAGACGATTCTGCCGCTCACAGTGTTTTGCGGTGTGCGCCTTCTGCCGAAATAGGCACGGGAGCGGTGCTTAGCTCTGCAGAGCACCGTACCTTCGTCTTTAGCCTCTCTTCTCGTCTACATCTTAGCAAAAAGCTTTTCCACTCTGTCTGGCAAGGAGAAACTGTGCCAGCACAGAAAACATCTCCCATCGTGTTCTAGAGGCTGCACGGAGGTCTGCCGAGTGTTTTGCAAGAAGAGAAAGAAAGTTGTCCAAAACAGCTTCCAATCGAATGTTCATGTCAATAGAAAAGGCAGGAGAGTGGTCAGGTACTGTTTTCTCTCAGTTGGCAAGCTGCGCACACAATCGCAGTGTTGTACAGCTTGTTTCATCACCTTTGCGAAGTTGCCGCTCTCTCCGGCTCCCGGAGACGAAGAAGCTGCTTCTTCGCGCAAAGACGATTCTGCCGCTCACAGTGCTCTGCGGTGTGCGCCTTCTGCCGAAAGAGGTCCGGGAGCGGTGCTTAGCTCTGCAGAGCACCGTACCTTCGTCTTTAGCCTCTCTTCTCGTCTACATCTTAGCAAAAAGCTTTTCCACTCTGTCTGGCAAGGAGAAACTGTGCCAGCACAAAAAACATCTCCCACCGTGTTCTAGAAGCTGCACGGAGGTCTGCCGAGTGTTTTGCAAGAACAGAAAGAAAGTTGTCCAAAACAGCTTCCAATCGAATGTTCATGTCAATAGAAAGGCAGGAGAGTGGTCAGGTACTGTTTTCTCTCAGTTGGGAAACTGCACACAAAATCGCAGTGTTGTACAGCTTGTTTCATCACCTTTGCGAAGTTGCCGCTCTCTCCGGCTCCCGGAGACGAAGAAGCTGCTTCTTCGCGCAAAGACTATTCTGCCGCTCACAGTGCTCTGCGGTGTGCGGCTTCTGCCGAAAGAGGTCCGGGAGCGGTGCTTAGCTCTGCAGAGCACCGTACCTTCGTCTTTAGCCTCTCTTCTCGTCTACATCTTAGCAAAAAGCTTTTCCACTCTGTCTGGCAAGGAGAAACTGTGCCAGCACAAAAAACATCTCCCACCGTGTTCTAGAAGCTGCACGCAGGTCTTTCTAGTGTTTTGCAAGAAGAGAAAGAAAGTTGTCCAAAACAGCTTGCAATCGAATGTTCATGTGAATAGAAAAGGCAGGAGAGTGGTCAGGTACTGTTTTCTCTCACTTGGCAAGCTGCGCACACAATCGCAGTGTTGTACAGCTTGTTTCATCACCTTTGCGAAGTTGCCGCTCTCTCCGGCTCCCGGAGACGAAGAAGCTGCTTCTTCGCGCAAAGACGATTCTGCCGCTCACAGTGTTCTGCGGTGTGCGCCTTCTGCCGAAAGAGGTCCGGGAGCGCTGCTTCGCTCTGCAGAGCACCGTACCTTCGTCTTTAGCCTCTCTTCTCGTCTACATCTTAGCAAAAAGCTTTTCCACTCTGTCTGGCAAGGAGAAACTGTGCCAGCACAAAAAACATCTCCCATCGTGTTCTAGAAGCTGCACGGAGGTCTGCCGAGTGTTTTGCAAGAAGAGAAAGAAAGTTGTCCAAAACAGCTTGCAATCGAATGTTCATGTGAATAGAGAAGGCAGGAGAGTGGTCAGGTACTGTTTTCTCTCAGTTGGCAAGCTGCGCACACAATCGCAGTGTTGTACAGCTTGTTTCATCACCTTTGCGAAGTTGCCGCTCTCTCCGGCTCCCGGAGACGAAGAAGCTGCTTCTTCGCGCAAAGACGATTCTGCCGCTCACAGTGCTCTGCGGTGTGCGCCTTCTGCCGAAAGAGGCACGGGAGCGGTGCTTAGCTCTGCAGAGCACTGTACCTTCGTCTTTAGCCTCTCTTCTCGTCTACATCTTAGCAAAAAGCTTTTCCACTCTGTCTGGCAAGGAGAAACTGTGCCAGCACAGAAAACATCTCCCATCGTGTTCTAGAGGCTGCACGGAGGTCTGCCGAGTGTTTTGCAAGAAGAGAAAGAAAGTTGTCCAAAACAGCTTGCAATCGAATGTTCATGTGAATAGAAAAGGCAGGAGAGTGGTCAGGTACTGTTTTCTCTCAGTTGGCAAGCTGCGCACACAATCGCAGTGTTGTACAGCTTGTTTCATCACCTTTGCGAAGCTGCCGCTCTCTCCGGCTCCCGGAGACGAAGAAGCTGCTTCTTCGCGCAAAGACGATTCTGGCGCTCACAGTGTTTTGCGGTGTGCGCCTTCTGCCGAAATAGGCACGGGAGCGGTGCTTAGCTCTGCAGAGCACCGTACCTTCGTCTTTAGCCTCTCTTCTCGTCTACATCTTAGCAAAAAGCTTTTCCACTCTGTCTGGCAAGGAGAAACTGTGCCAGCACAGAAAACATCTCCCATCGTGTTCTAGAGGCTGCACGGAGGTGTGCCGAGTGTTTTGCAAGAAGAGAAAGAAAGTTGTCCAAAACAGCTTGCAATCGAATGTTCATGTGAATAGAAAAGGCAGGAGAGTGGTCAGGTACTGTTTTCTCTCAGTTGGCAAGCTGCGCACACAATCGCAGTGTTGTACAGCTTGTTTCATCACCTTTGCCAAGTTGCCGCTCTCTCCGGCTCCCGGAGACGAAGAAGCTGCTTCTTCGCGCAAAGACGATTCTGCCGCTCACAGTGCTCTGCGGTGTGCGCCTTCTGCCGAAAGAGGTCCGGGAGCGGTGCTTAGCTCTGCAGAGCACCGTACCTTCGTCTTTAGCCTCTCTTCTCGTCTACATCTTAGCAAAAAGCTTTTCCACTCTGTCTGGCAAGGAGAAACTGTGCCAGCACAAAAAAGATCTCCCATCGTGTTCTAGAGGCTGCACGGAGGTCTGCCGAGTGTTTTGCAAGAAGAGAAAGAAAGTTGTCCAAAACAGCTTGCAATCGAATGTTCATGTGAATAGAAAAGGCAGGAGAGTGGTCAGGTACTGTTTTCTCTCAGTTGGCAAGCTGCGCACACAATCGCAGTGTTGTACAGCTTGTTTCATCACCTTTGCGAAGTTGCCGCTCTCTCCGGCTCCCGGAGACGAAGAAGCTGCTTCTTCGCGCAAAGACGATTCTGCCGCTCACAGTGTTCTGCGGTGTGCGCCTTCTGCCGAAAGACGCCCGGGAGCAGTGCTTAGCTCTGCAGAGCACCGTACCTTCGTCTTTAGCCTCTCTTCTCGTCTACATCTTAGCAAAAAGCTTTTCCACTCTGTCTGGCAAGGAGAAACTGTGCCAGCACAAAAAAGATCTCCCATCGTGTTCTAGAGGCTGCACGGAGGTCTGCCGAGTGTTTTGCAAGAAGAGAAAGAAAGTTGTCCAAAACAGCTTGCAATCGAATGTTCATGTGAATAGAAAAGGCAGGAGAGTGGTCAGGTACTGTTTTCTCTCAGTTGGCAAGCTGCGCACACAATCGCAGTGTTGTACAGCTTGTTTCATCACCTTTGCGAAGTTGCCGCTCTCTCCGGCTCCCGGAGACGAAGAAGCTGCTTCTTCGCGCAAAGACGATTCTGCCGCTCACAGTGTTCTGCGGTGTGCGCCTTCTGCCGAAAGACGCCCGGGAGCAGTGCTTAGCTCTGCAGAGCACCGTACCTTCGTCTTTAGCCTCTCTTCTCGTCTACATCTTAGCAAAAAGCTTTTCCACTCTGTCTGGCAAGGAGAAACTGTGCCAGCACAGAAAACATCTCCCATCGTGTTCTAGAGGCTGCACGGAGGTCTGCCGAGTGTTTTACAAGAAGAGAAAGAAAGTTGTCCAAAACAGCTTGCAATCGAATGTTCATGTCAATAGAAAGGCAGGAGAGTGGTCAGGTACTGTTTTCTCTCAGTTGGCAAGCTGCACACAAAATCGCAGTGTTGTACAGCTTGTTTCATCACCTTTGCGAAGTTGCCGCTCTCTCCAGCTCCCGGAGACGAAGAAGCTGCTTCTTCGCGCAAAGACGATTCTGCCGCTCACACTGCTCTGCGGTGTGCGGCTTCTGCCGAAAGAGGTCCGGGAGCGGTGCTTAGCTCTGCAGAGCACCGTACCTTCGTCTTTAGCCTCTCTTCTCGTCTACATCTTAGCAAAAAGCTTTTCCACTCTGTCTGGCAAGGAGAAACTGTGCCAGCACAGAAAAGATCTCCCATCGTGTTCTAGAAGCTGCACGGAGGTCTGCCGACTGTTTTGCAAGAAGAGAAAGAAAGTTGTCCAAAACAGCTTGCAATCGAATGTTCATGTCAATAGAAAAGGCAGGAGAGTGGTCAGGTACTGTTTTCTCTCAGTTGGCAAGCTGCGCACACAATCGCAGTGTTGTACAGCTTGTTTCATCACCTTTGCCAAGTTGCCGCTCTCTCCGGCTCCCGGAGACGAAGAAGCTGCTTCTTCGCGCAAAGACGATTCTGCCGCTCACAGTGCTCTGCGTTGTGCGGCTTCTGCCGAAAGAGGTCCGGGAGCGCTGCTTAGCTCTGCAGAGCACCGTACCTTCGTCTTTAGCCTCTCTTCTCGTCTACATCTTAGCAAAAAGCTTTTCCACTCTGTCTGGCAAGGAGAAACTGTGCCAGCACAAAAAACATCTCCCATCGTGTTCTAGAAGCTGCACGGAGGTCTGCCGAGTGTTTTGCAAGAAGAGAAAGAAAGTTGTCCAAAACAGCTTGCAATCGAATGTTCATGTGAATAGAGAAGGCAGGAGAGTGGTCAGGTACTGTTTTCTCTCAGTTGTCAAGCTGCGCACACAATCGCAGTGTTGTACAGCTTGTTTCATCACCTTTGCGAAGTTGCCGCTCTCTCCGGCTCCCGGAGACGAAGAAGCTGCTTCTTCGCGCAAAGACGATTCTGCCGCTCACACTGCTCTGCGGTGTGCGCCTTCTGCCGAAAGAGGTCCGGGAGCGCTGCTTAGCTCTGCAGAGCACCATACCTTCGTCTTTAGCCTCTCTTCTCGTCTACATCTTAGCAAAAAGCTTTTCCACTCTCTCTGGCAAGGAGAAACTGTGCCAGCACAGAAAACATCTCCCATCGTGTTCTAGAGGCTGCACGGAGGTCTGCCGAGTGTTTTGCAAGAAGAGAAAGAAAGTTGTCCAAAACAGATTCCAATCGAATGTTCATGTGAATAGAAAAGGCAGGAGAGTGGTCAGGTACTGTTTTCTCTCAGTTGGCAAGCTGCGCACACAATCGCAGTGTTGTACAGCTTGTTTCATCACCTTTGCGAAGTTGCCGCTCTCTCCGGCTCCCGGAGACGAAGAAGCTGCTTCTTCGCGCAAAGACGATTCTGCCGCTCACAGTGTTTTGCGGTGTGCGCCTTCTGCCGAAATAGGCACGGGAGCAGTGCTTAGCTCTGCAGAGCACCGTACCTTCGTCTTTAGCCTCTCTTCTCGTCTACATCTTAGCAAAAAGCTTTTCCACTCTGTCTGGCAAGGAGAAACTGTGCCAGCACAGAAAACATCTCCCATCGTGTTCTAGAGGCTGCACGGAGGTCTGCCGAGTGTTTTGCAAGAAGAGAAAGAAAGTTGTCCAAAACAGCTTGCAATCGAATGTTCATGTCAATAGAAAAGGCAGGAGAGTGGTCAGGTACTGTTTTCTCTCAGTTGGCAAGCTGCGCACACAATCGCAGTGTTGTACAGCTTGTTTCATCACCTTTGCCAAGTTGCCGCTCTCTCCGGCTCCCGGAGACGAAGAAGCTGCTTCTTCGCGCAAAGACGATTCTGCCGCTCACAGTGCTCTGCGGTGTGCGCCTTCTGCCGAAAGAGGTCCGGGAGCGCTGCTTAGCTCTGCAGAGCACCGTACCTTCGTCTTTAGCCTCTCTTCTCGTCTACATCTTAGCAAAAAGCTTTTCCACTCTGTCTGGCAAGGAGAAACTGTGCCAGCACAAAAAACATCTCCCATCGTGTTCTAGAAGCTGCACGGAGGTCTGCCGAGTGTTTTGCAAGAAGAGAAAGAAAGTTGTCCAAAACAGCTTGCAATCGAATGTTCATGTGAATAGAGAAGGCAGGAGAGTGGTCAGGTACTGTTTTCTCTCAGTTGGCAAGCTGCGCACACAATCGCAGTGTTGTACAGCTTGTTTCATCACCTTTGCCAAGTTGCCGCTCTCTCCGGCTCCCGGAGACGAAGAAGCTGCTTCTTCGCGCAAAGACGATTCTGCCGCTCACAGTGCTCTGCGGTGTGCGCCTTCTGCCGAAAGAGGCACGGGAGCGGTGCTTAGCTCTGCAGAGCACTGTACCTTCGTCTTTAGCCTCTCTTCTCGTCTACATCTTAGCAAAAAGCTTTTCCACTCTGTCTGGCCTGGAGAAACTGTGCCAGCACAGAAAACATCTCCCATCGTGTTCTAGAGGCTGCACGGAGGTCTGCCGAGTGTTTTGCTAGAAGAGAAAGAAAGCTGTCCAAAACAGATTCCAATCGAATGTTCATGAGAATAGAAAAGGCAGGAGAGTGGTCAGGTACTGTTTTCTCTCAGTTGGCAAGCTGCGCACACAATCGCAGTGTTGTACAGCTTGTTTCATCACCTTTGCGAAGTTGCCGCTCTCTCCGGCTCCCGGAGACGAAGAAGCTGCTTCTTCGCGCAAAGACGATTCTGCCGCTCACAGTGCTCTGCGGTGTGCGCCTTCTGCCGAAAGAGGTCCGGGAGCGCTGCTTAGCTCTGCAGAGCACCGTACCTTCGTCTTTAGCCTCTCTTCTCGTCTACATCTTAGCAAAAAGCTTTTCCACTCTGTCTGGCAAGGAGAAACTGTGCCAGCACAGAAAACATCTCCCATCGTGTTCTAGAGGCGGCACGGAGGTCTTCCGAGTGTTTTGCAAGAAGAGAAAGAAAGTTGTCCAAAACAGCTTGCAATCGAATGTTCATGTGAATAGAAAAGGCAGGAGAGTGGTCAGGTACTGTTTTCTCTCAGTTGGCAAGCTGCGCACACAATCGCAGTGTTGTACAGCTTGTTTCATCACCTTTGCCAAGTTGCCGCTCTCTCCGGCTCCCGGAGACGAAGAAGCTGCTTCTTCGCGCAAAGACGATTCTGGCGCTCACAGTGTTTTGCGGTGTGCGCCTTCTGCCGAAATAGGCACGGGAGCGGTGCTTAGCTCTGCAGAGCACCGTACCTTCGTCTTTAGCCTCTCTTCTCGTCTACATCTTAGCAAAAAGCTTTTCCACTCTGTCTGGCAAGGAGAAACTGTGCCAGCACAAAAAATATCTCCCATCGTGTTCTAGAGGCTGCACGGAGGTCTGCCGAGTGTTTTGCAAGAAGAGAAAGAAAGTTGTCCAAAACAGCTTGCAATCGAATGTTCATGTGAATAGAAAAGGCAGGAGAGTGGTCAGGTACTGTTTTCTCTCAGTTGGCAAGCTGCGCACACAATCGCAGTGTTGTACAGCTTGTTTCATCACCTTTGCGAAGTTGCCGCTCTCTCCGGCTCCCGGAGACGAAGAAGCTGCTTCTTCGCGCCTAGACGATTCTGCCGCTCACAGTGCTCTGCGGTGTGCGGCTTCTGCCGAAAGAGGTCCGGGAGCGCTGCTTAGCTCTGCAGAGCACCGTACCTTCGTCTTTAGCCTCTCTTCTCGTCTACATCTTAGCAAAAAGCTTTTCCACTCTGTCTGGCAAGGAGAAACTGTGCCAGCACAAAAAACATCTCCCACCGTGTTCTAGAAGCTGCACGGAGGTCTTTCTAGTGTTTTGCAAAAAGAGAAAGAAAGTTGTCCAAAACAGCTTGCAATCGAATGTTCATGTGAATAGAAAAGGCAGGAGAGTGGTCAGGTACTGTTTTCTCTCAGTTGGCAAGCTGCGCACACAATCGCAGTGTTGTACAGCTTGTTTCATCACCTTTGCGAAGTTGCCGCTCTCTCCGGCTCCCGGAGACGAAGAAGCTGCTTCTTCGCGCAAAGACGATTCTGCCGCTCACAGTGCTCTGCGGTGTGCGCCTTCTGCCGAAAGAGGTCCGGGAGCGGTGCTTCGCTCTGCAGAGCACCGTACCTTCGTCTTTAGCCTCTCTTCTCGTCTACATCTTAGCAAAAAGCTTTTCCACTCTGTCTGGCAAGGAGCAACTGTGCCAGCACAAAAAACATCTCCCATCGTGTTCTAGAGGCTGCACGGAGGTCTGCCGAGTGTTTTGCAAGAAGAGAAAGAAAGTTGTCCAAAACAGCTTGCAATCGAATGTTCATGTGAATAGAGAAGGCAGGAGAGTGGTCAGGTACTGTTTTCTCTCAGTTGGCAAGCTGCGCACACAATCGCAGTGTTGTACAGCTTGTTTCATCACCTTTGCGAAGTTGCCGCTCTCTCCGGCTCCCGGAGACGAAGAAGCTGCTTCTTCGCGCAAAGACGATTCTGCCGCTCACAGTGCTCTGCGGTGTGCGCCTTCTGCCGAAAGAGGCACGGGAGCGGTGCTTAGCTCTGCAGAGCACTGTACCTTCGTCTTTAGCCTCTCTTCTCGTCTACATCTTAGCAAAAAGCTTTTCCACTCTGTCTGGCAAGGAGAAACTGTGCCAGCACAGAAAACATCTCCCATCGTGTTCTAGAGGCTGCACGGAGGTCTGCCGAGTGTTTTGCAAGAAGAGAAAGAAAGTTGTCCAAACCAGATTCCAATCGAATGTTCATGTGAATAGAAAAGGCAGGAGAGTGGTCAGGTACTGTTTTCTCTCAGTTGGCAAGCTGCGCACACAATCGCAGTGTTGTACAGCTTGTTTCATCACCTTTGCGAAGCTGCCGCTCTCTCCGGCTCCCGGAGACGAAGAAGCTGCTTCTTCGCGCAAAGACGATTCTGGCGCTCACAGTGTTTTGCGGTGTGCGCCTTCTGCCGAAATAGGCACGGCAGCGGTGCTTAGCTCTGCAGAGCACCGTACCTTCGTCTTTAGCCTCTCTTCTCGTCTACATCTTAGCAAAAAGCTTTTCCACTCTGTCTGGCAAGGAGAAACTGTGCCAGCACAGAAAACATCTCCCATCGTGTTCTAGAAGCTGCACGGAGGTCTGCCGAGTGTTTTGCAAGAAGAGAAAGAAAGTTGTCCAAAACAGCTTGCAATCGAATGTTCATGTGAATAGAAAAGGCAGGAGAGTGGTCAGGTACTGTTTTCTCTCAGTTGGCAAGCTGCGCACACAATCGCAGTGTTGTACAGCTTGTTTCATCACCTTTGCGAAGTTGCCGCTCTCTCCGGCTCCCGGAGACGAAGAAGCTGCTTCTTCGCGCCTAGACGATTCTGCCGCTCACAGTGCTCTGCGGTGTGCGGCTTCTGCCGAAAGAGGTCCGGGAGCGCTGCTTAGCTCTGCAGAGCACCGTACCTTCGTCTTTAGCCTCTCTTCTCGTCTACATCTTAGCAAAAAGCTTTTCCACTCTGTCTGGCAAGGAGAAACTGTGCCAGCACAAAAAACATCTCCCACCGTGTTCTAGAAGCTGCACGGAGGTCTTTCTAGTGTTTTGCAAAAAGAGAAAGAAAGTTGTCCAAAACAGCTTGCAATCGAATGTTCATGTGAATAGAAAAGGCAGGAGAGTGGTCAGGTACTGTTTTCTCTCAGTTGGCAAGCTGCGCACACAATCGCAGTGTTGTACAGCTTGTTTCATCACCTTTGCGAAGTTGCCGCTCTCTCCGGCTCCCGGAGACGAAGAAGCTGCTTCTTCGCGCAAAGACGATTCTGCCGCTCACAGTGCTCTGCGGTGTGCGCCTTCTGCCGAAAGAGGTCCGGGAGCGGTGCTTCGCTCTGCAGAGCACCGTACCTTCGTCTTTAGCCTCTCTTCTCGTCTACATCTTAGCAAAAAGCTTTTCCACTCTGTCTGGCAAGGAGCAACTGTGCCAGCACAAAAAACATCTCCCATCGTGTTCTAGAGGCTGCACGGAGGTCTGCCGAGTGTTTTGCAAGAAGAGAAAGAAAGTTGTCCAAAACAGCTTGCAATCGAATGTTCATGTGAATAGAGAAGGCAGGAGAGTGGTCAGGTACTGTTTTCTCTCAGTTGGCAAGCTGCGCACACAATCGCAGTGTTGTACAGCTTGTTTCATCACCTTTGCGAAGTTGCCGCTCTCTCCGGCTCCCGGAGACGAAGAAGCTGCTTCTTCGCGCAAAGACGATTCTGCCGCTCACAGTGCTCTGCGGTGTGCGCCTTCTGCCGAAAGAGGCACGGGAGCGGTGCTTAGCTCTGCAGAGCACTGTACCTTCGTCTTTAGCCTCTCTTCTCGTCTACATCTTAGCAAAAAGCTTTTCCACTCTGTCTGGCAAGGAGAAACTGTGCCAGCACAGAAAACATCTCCCATCGTGTTCTAGAGGCTGCACGGAGGTCTGCCGAGTGTTTTGCAAGAAGAGAAAGAAAGTTGTCCAAACCAGATTCCAATCGAATGTTCATGTGAATAGAAAAGGCAGGAGAGTGGTCAGGTACTGTTTTCTCTCAGTTGGCAAGCTGCGCACACAATCGCAGTGTTGTACAGCTTGTTTCATCACCTTTGCGAAGCTGCCGCTCTCTCCGGCTCCCGGAGACGAAGAAGCTGCTTCTTCGCGCAAAGACGATTCTGGCGCTCACAGTGTTTTGCGGTGTGCGCCTTCTGCCGAAATAGGCACGGCAGCGGTGCTTAGCTCTGCAGAGCACCGTACCTTCGTCTTTAGCCTCTCTTCTCGTCTACATCTTAGCAAAAAGCTTTTCCACTCTGTCTGGCAAGGAGAAACTGTGCCAGCACAGAAAACATCTCCCATCGTGTTCTAGAAGCTGCACGGAGGTCTGCCGAGTGTTTTGCAAGAAGAGAAAGAAAGTTGTCCAAAACAGCTTGCAATCGAATGTTCATGTCAATAGAAAAGGCAGGAGAGTGGTCAGGTACTGTTTTCTCTCAGTTGGCAAGCTGCGCACACAATCGCAGTGTTGTACAGCTTGTTTCATCACCTTTGCGAAGTTGCCGCTCTCTCCGGCTCCCGGAGACGAAGAAGCTGCTTCTTCGCGCAAAGACGATTCTGCCGCTCACGGTGCTCTGCGGTGTGCGCCTTCTGCCGAAAGAGGTCCGGGAGCGGTGCTTAGCTCTGCAGAGCACCGTACCTTCGTCTTTAGCCTCTCTTCTCGTCTACATCTTAGCAAAAAGCTTTTCCACTCTGTCTGGCAAGGAGAAACTGTGCCAGCACAAAAAACATCTCCCATCGTGTTCTAGAAGCTGCACGGAGGTCTGCCGAGTGTTTTGCAAGAAGAGAAAGAAAGTTGTCCAAAACAGCTTGCAATCGAATGTTCATGTGAATAGAGAAGGCAGGAGAGTGGTCAGGTACTGTTTTCTCTCAGTTGTCAAGCTGCGCACACAATCGCAGTGTTGTACAGCTTGTTTCATCACCTTTGCGAAGTTGCCGCTCTCTCCGGCTCCCGGAGACGAAGAAGCTGCTTCTTCGCGCAAAGACGATTCTGCCGCTCGCAGTGCTCTGCGGTGTGCGCCTTCTGCCGAAAGAGGCACGGGAGCGGTGCTTAGCTCTGCAGAGCACCGTACCTTCGTCTTTAGCCTCTCTTCTCGTCTACATCTTAGCAAAAAGCTTTTCCACTCTGTCTGGCAAGGAGAAACTGTGCCAGCACAGAAAACATCTCCCATCGTGTTCTAGAGGCTGCACGGAGGTCTGCCGAGTGTTTTGCAAGAAGAGAAAGAAAGTTGTCCAAAACAGATTCCAATCGAATGTTCATGTCAATAGAAAGGCAGGAGAGTGGTCAGGTACTGTTTTCTCTCAGTTGGCAAGCTGCGCACACAATCGCAGTGTTGTACAGCTTGTTTCATCACCTTTGCGAAGTTGCCGCTCTCTCCGGCTCCCGGAGACAAAGAAGCTGCTTCTTCGCGCAAAGACGATTCTGCCGCTCACAGTGTTTTGCGGTGTGCGCCTTCTGCCGAAATAGGCACGGGAGCGGTGCTTAGCTCTGCAGAGCACCGTACCTTCGTCTTTAGCCTCTTTTCTCGTCTACATCTTAGCAAAAAGCTTTTCCACTCTGTCTGGCAAGGAGAAACTGTGCCAGCACAGAAAACATCTCCCATCGTGTTCTAGAGGCTGCACGGAGGTCTGCCGAGTGTTTTGCAAGAAGAGAAAGAAAGTTGTCCAAAACAGCTTGCAATCGAATGTTCATGTGAATAGAAAAGGCAGGAGAGTGGTCAGGTACTGTTTTCTCTCAGTTGGCAAGCTGCGCACACAATCGCAGTGTTGTACAGCTTGTTTCATCACCTTTGCGAAGTTGCCGCTCTCTCCGGCTCCCGGAGACGAAGAAGCTGCTTCTTCGCGCAAAGACGATTCTGCCGCTCACAGTGTTTTGCGGTGTGCGCCTTCTGCCGAAATAGGCACGGGAGCGGTGCTTAGCTCTGCAGAGCACCGTACCTTCGTCTTTAGCCTCTCTTCTCGTCTACATCTTAGCAAAAAGCTTTTCCACTCTGTCTGGCAAGGAGAAACTGTGCCAGCACAGAAAACATCTCCCATCGTGTTCTAGAGGCTGCACGGAGGTCTGCCGAGTGTTTTGCAAGAAGAGAAAGAAAGTTGTCCAAAACAGCTTGCAATCGAATGTTCATGTCAATAGAAAAGGCAGGAGAGTGGTCAGGTACTGTTTTCTCTCAGTTGGCAAGCTGCGCACACAATCGCAGTGTTGTACAGCTTGTTTCATCACCTTTGCGAAGTTGCCGCTCTCTCCGGCTCCCGGAGACGAAGAAGCTGCTTCTTCGCGCAAAGACGATTCTGCCGCTCACACTGCTCTGCGGTGTGCGCCTTCTGCCGAAAGAGGTCCGGGAGCGCTGCTTAGCTCTGCAGAGCACCATACCTTCGTCTTTAGCCTCTCTTCTCGTCTACATCTTAGCAAAAAGCTTTTCCACTCTCTCTGGCAAGGAGAAACTGTGCCAGCACAGAAAACATCTCCCATCGTGTTCTAGAGGCTGCACGGAGGTCTGCCGAGTGTTTTGCAAGAAGAGAAAGAAAGTTGTCCAAAACAGCTTGCAATCGAATGTTCATGTGAATAGAAAAGGCAGGAGAGTGGTCAGGTACTGTTTTCTCTCAGTTGGCAAGCTGCGCACACAATCGCAGTGTTGTACAGCTTGTTTCATCACCTTTGCCAAGTTGCCGCTCTCTCCGGCTCCCGGAGACGAAGAAGCTGCTTCTTCGCGCAAAGACGATTCTGCCGCTCACAGTGCTCTGCGGTGTGCGCCTTCTGCCGAAAGAGGTCCGGGAGCGGTGCTTAGCTCTGCAGAGCACCGTACCTTCGTCTTTAGCCTCTCTTCTCGTCTACATCTTAGCAAAAAGCTTTTCCACTCTGTCTGGCAAGGAGAAACTGTGCCAGCACAAAAAAGATCTCCCATCGTGTTCTAGAGGCTGCACGGAGGTCTGCCGAGTGTTTTGCAAGAAGAGAAAGAAAGTTGTCCAAAACAGCTTGCAATCGAATGTTCATGTGAATAGAAAAGGCAGGAGAGTGGTCAGGTACTGTTTTCTCTCAGTTGGCAAGCTGCGCACACAATCGCAGTGTTGTACAGCTTGTTTCATCACCTTTGCGAAGTTGCCGCTCTCTCCGGCTCCCGGAGACGAAGAAGCTGCTTCTTCGCGCAAAGACGATTCTGCCGCTCACAGTGTTCTGCGGTGTGCGCCTTCTGCCGAAAGACGCCCGGGAGCAGTGCTTAGCTCTGCAGAGCACCGTACCTTCGTCTTTAGCCTCTCTTCTCGTCTACATCTTAGCAAAAAGCTTTTCCACTCTGTCTGGCAAGGAGAAGCTGTGCCAGCACAGAAAACATCTCCCATCGTGTTCTAGAGGCTGCACGGAGGTCTGCCGAGTGTTTTACAAGAAGAGAAAGAAAGTTGTCCAAAACAGCTTGCAATCGAATGTTCATGTCAATAGAAAGGCAGGAGAGTGGTCAGGTACTCTTTTCTCTCAGTTGGCAAGCTGCACACAAAATCGCAGTGTTGTACAGCTTGTTTCATCACCTTTGCGAAGTTGCCGCTCTCTCCAGCTCCCGGAGACGAAGAAGCTGCTTCTTCGCGCAAAGACGATTCTGCCGCTCACACTGCTCTGCGGTGTGCGGCTTCTGCCGAAAGAGGTCCGGGAGCGGTGCTTAGCTCTGCAGAGCACCGTACCTTCGTCTTTAGCCTCTCTTCTCGTCTACATCTTAGCAAAAAGCTTTTCCACTCTGTCTGGCAAGGAGCAACTGTGCCAGCACAGAAAAGATCTCCCATCGTGTTCTAGAAGCTGCACGGAGGTCTGCCGAGTGTTTTGCAAGAAGAGAAAGAAAGTTGTCCAAAACAGCTTGCAATCGAATGTTCATGTCAATAGAAAAGGCAGGAGAGTGGTCAGGTACTGTTTTCTCTCAGTTGGCAAGCTGCGCACACAATCGCAGTGTTGTACAGCTTGTTTCATCACCTTTGCCAAGTTGCCGCTCTCTCCGGCTCCCGGAGACGAAGAAGCTGCTTCTTCGCGCAAAGACGATTCTGCCGCTCACAGTGCTCTGCGGTGTGCGGCTTCTGCCGAAAGAGGTCCGGGAGCGCTGCTTAGCTCTGCAGAGCACCGTACCTTCGTCTTTAGCCTCTCTTCTCGTCTACATCTTAGCAAAAAGCTTTTCCACTCTGTCTGGCAAGGAGAAACTGTGCCAGCACAAAAAACATCTCCCATCGTGTTCTAGAAGCTGCACGGAGGTCTGCCGAGTGTTTTGCAAGAAGAGAAAGAAAGTTGTCCAAAACAGCTTGCAATCGAATGTTCATGTGAATAGAGAAGGCAGGAGAGTGGTCAGGTACTGTTTTCTCTCAGTTGTCAAGCTGCGCACACAATCGCAGTGTTGTACAGCTTGTTTCATCACCTTTGCGAAGTTGCCGCTCTCTCCGGCTCCCGGAGACGAAGAAGCTGCTTCTTCGCGCAAAGACGATTCTGCCGCTCACACTGCTCTGCGGTGTGCGCCTTCTGCCGAAAGAGGTCCGGGAGCGCTGCTTAGCTCTGCAGAGCACCATACCTTCGTCTTTAGCCTCTCTTCTCGTCTACATCTTAGCAAAAAGCTTTTCCACTCTCTCTGGCAAGGAGAAACTGTGCCAGCACAAAAAATATCTCCCATCGTGTTCTAGACGCTGCACGGGGGTCTGCCGAGTGTTTTGCAAGAAGAGAAAGAAAGTTGTCCAAAACAGATTCCAATCGAATGTTCATGTGAATAGAAAAGGCAGGAGAGTGGTCAGGTACTGTTTTCTCTCAGTTGGCAAGCTGCGCACACAATCGCAGTGTTGTACAGCTTGTTTCATCACCTTTGCGAAGTTGCCGCTCTCTCCGGCTCCCGGAGACGAAGAAGCTGCTTCTTCGCGCAAAGACGATTCTGCCGCTCGCAGTGCTCTGCGGTGTGCGCCTTCTGCCGAAATAGGCACGGGAGCGGTGCTTAGCTCTGCAGAGCACCGTACCTTCGTCTTTAGCCTCTCTTCTCGTCTACATCTTAGCAAAAAGCTTTTCCACTCTGTCTGGCAAGGAGAAACTGTGCCAGCACAGAAAACATCTCCCATCGTGTTCTAGAGGCTGCACGGAGGTCTGCCGAGTGTTTTGCAAGAAGAGAAAGAAAGTTGTCCAAAACAGATTCCAATCGAATGTTCATGTGAATAGAAAAGGCAGGAGAGTGGTCAGGTACTGTTTTCTCTCAGTTGGCAAGCTGCGCACACAATCGCAGTGTTGTACAGCTTGTTTCATCACCTTTGCGAAGTTGCCGCTCTCTCCGGCTCCCGGAGACGAAGAAGCTGCTTCTTCGCGCAAAGACGATTCTGCCGCTCACAGTGTTTTGCGGTGTGCGCCTTCTGCCGAAATAGGCACGGGAGCAGTGCTTAGCTCTGCAGAGCACCGTACCTTCGTCTTTAGCCTCTCTTCTCGTCTACATCTTAGCAAAAAGCTTTTCCACTCTGTCTGGCAAGGAGAAACTGTGCCAGCACAGAAAACATCTCCCATCGTGTTCTAGAGGCTGCACGGAGGTCTGCCGAGTGTTTTGCAAGAAGAGAAAGAAAGTTGTCCAAAACAGCTTGCAATCGAATGTTCATGTCAATAGAAAAGGCAGGAGAGTGGTCAGGTACTGTTTTCTCTCAGTTGGCAAGCTGCGCACACAATCGCAGTGTTGTACAGCTTGTTTCATCACCTTTGCCAAGTTGCCGCTCTCTCCGGCTCCCGGAGACGAAGAAGCTGCTTCTTCGCGCAAAGACGATTCTGCCGCTCACAGTGCTCTGCGGTGTGCGCCTTCTGCCGAAAGAGGTCCGGGAGCGCTGCTTAGCTCTGCAGAGCACCGTACCTTCGTCTTTAGCCTCTCTTCTCGTCTACATCTTAGCAAAAAGCTTTTCCACTCTGTCTGGCAAGGAGAAACTGTGCCAGCACAAAAAACATCTCCCATCGTGTTCTAGAAGCTGCACGGAGGTCTGCCGAGTGTTTTGCAAGAAGAGAAAGAAAGTTGTCCAAAACAGCTTGCAATCGAATGTTCATGTGAATAGAAAAGGCAGGAGAGTGGTCAGGTACTGTTTTCTCTCAGTTGGCAAGCTGCGCACACAATCGCAGTGTTGTACAGCTTGTTTCATCACCTTTGCCAAGTTGCCGCTCTCTCCGGCTCCCGGAGACGAAGAAGCTGCTTCTTCGCGCAAAGACGATTCTGCCGCTCACAGTGCTCTGCGGTGTGCGCCTTCTGCCGAAAGAGGCACGGGAGCGGTGCTTAGCTCTGCAGAGCACTGTACCTTCGTCTTTAGCCTCTCTTCTCGTCTACATCTTAGCAAAAAGCTTTTCCACTCTGTCTGGCCTGGAGAAACTGTGCCAGCACAGAAAACATCTCCCATCGTGTTCTAGAGGCTGCACGGAGGTCTGCCGAGTGTTTTGCTAGAAGAGAAAGAAAGCTGTCCAAAACAGATTCCAATCGAATGTTCATGTGAATAGAAAAGGCAGGAGAGTGGTCAGGTACTGTTTTCTCTCAGTTGGCAAGCTGCGCACACAATCGCAGTGTTGTACAGCTTGTTTCATCACCTTTGCGAAGTTGCCGCTCTCTCCGGCTCCCGGAGACGAAGAAGCTGCTTCTTCGCGCAAAGACGATTCTGCCGCTCACAGTGCTCTGCGGTGTGCGCCTTCTGCCGAAAGAGGTCCGGGAGCGCTGCTTAGCTCTGCAGAGCACCGTACCTTCGTCTTTAGCCTCTCTTCTCGTCTACATCTTAGCAAAAAGCTTTTCCACTCTGTCTGGCAAGGAGAAACTGTGCCAGCACAGAAAACATCTCCCATCGTGTTCTAGAGGCGGCACGGAGGTCTTCCGAGTGTTTTGCAAGAAGAGAAAGAAAGTTGTCCAAAACAGCTTGCAATCGAATGTTCATGTGAATAGAAAAGGCAGGAGAGTGGTCAGGTACTGTTTTCTCTCAGTTGGCAAGCTGCGCACACAATCGCAGTGTTGTACAGCTTGTTTCATCACCTTTGCCAAGTTGCCGATTTCTCCGGCTCCCGGAGACGAAGAAGCTGCTTCTTCGCGCAAAGACGATTCTGGCGCTCACAGTGTTTTGCGGTGTGCGCCTTCTGCCGAAATAGGCACGGGAGCGGTGCTTAGCTCTGCAGAGCACCGTACCTTCGTCTTTAGCCTCTCTTCTCGTCTACATCTTAGCAAAAAGCTTTTCCACTCTGTCTGGCAAGGAGAAACTGTGCCAGCACAAAAAATATCTCCCATCGTGTTCTAGACGCTGCACGGAGGTCTGCCGAGTGTTTTGCAAGAAGAGAAAGAAAGTTGTCCAAAACAGCTTGCAATCGAATGTTCATGTGAATAGAAAAGGCAGGAGAGTGGTCAGGTACTGTTTTCTCTCAGTTGGCAAGCTGCGCACACAATCGCAGTGTTGTACAGCTTGTTTCATCACCTTTGCGAAGTTGCCGCTCTCTCCGGCTCCCGGAGACGAAGAAGCTGCTTCTTCGCGCCTAGACGATTCTGCCGCTCACAGTGCTCTGCGGTGTGCGGCTTCTGCCGAAAGAGGTCCGGGAGCGGTGCTTAGCTCTGCAGAGCACCGTACCTTCGTCTTTAGCCTCTCTTCTCGTCTACATCTTAGCAAAAAGCTTTTCCACTCTGTCTGGCAAGGAGAAACTGTGCCAGCACAAAAAACATCTCCCACCGTGTTCTAGAAGCTGCACGGAGGTCTTTCTAGTGTTTTGCAAGAAGAGAAAGAAAGTTGTCCAAAACAGCTTGCAATCGAATGTTCATGTGAATAGAAAAGGCAGGAGAGTGGTCAGGTACTGTTTTCTCTCAGTTGGCAAGCTGCGCACACAATCGCAGTGTTGTACAGCTTGTTTCATCACCTTTGCGAAGTTGCCGCTCTCTCCGGCTCCCGGAGACGAAGAAGCTGCTTCTTCGCGCAAAGACGATTCTGCCGCTCACAGTGCTCTGCGGTGTGCGCCTTCTGCCGAAAGAGGTCCGGGAGCGGTGCTTCGCTCTGCAGAGCACCGTACCTTCGTCTTTAGCCTCTCTTCTCGTCTACATCTTAGCAAAAAGCTTTTCCACTCTGTCTGGCAAGGAGCAACTGTGCCAGCACAAAAAACATCTCCCATCGTGTTCTAGAGGCTGCACGGAGGTCTGCCGAGTGTTTTGCAAGAAGAGAAAGAAAGTTGTCCAAAACAGCTTGCAATCGAATGTTCATGTGAATAGAGAAGGCAGGAGAGTGGTCAGGTACTGTTTTCTCTCAGTTGGCAAGCTGCGCACACAATCGCAGTGTTGTACAGCTTGTTTCATCACCTTTGCGAAGTTGCCGCTCTCTCCGGCTCCCGGAGACGAAGAAGCTGCTTCTTCGCGAAAAGACGATTCTGCCGCTCACAGTGCTCTGCGGTGTGCGCCTTCTGCCGAAAGAGGCACGGGAGCGGTGCTTAGCTCTGCAGAGCACTGTACCTTCGTCTTTAGCCTCTCTTCTCGTCTACATCTTAGCAAAAAGCTTTTCCACTCTGTCTGGCAAGGAGAAACTGTGCCAGCACAGAAAACATCTCCCATCGTGTTCTAGAGGCTGCACGGAGGTCTGCCGAGTGTTTTGCAAGAAGAGAAAGAAAGTTGTCCAAACCAGATTCCAATCGAATGTTCATGTGAATAGAAAAGGCAGGAGAGTGGTCAGGTACTGTTTTCTCTCAGTTGGCAAGCTGCGCACACAATCGCAGTGTTGTACAGCTTGTTTCATCACCTTTGCGAAGCTGCCGCTCTCTCCGGCTCCCGGAGACGAAGAAGCTGCTTCTTCGCGCAAAGACGATTCTGCCGCTCACAGTGTTTTGCGGTGTGCGCCTTCTGCCGAAATAGGCACGGCAGCGGTGCTTAGCTCTGCAGAGCACCGTACCTTCGTCTTTAGCCTCTCTTCTCGTCTACATCTTAGCAAAAAGCTTTTCCACTCTGTCTGGCAAGGAGAAACTGTGCCAGCACAGAAAACATCTCCCATCGTGTTCTAGAAGCTGCACGGAGGTCTGCCGAGTGTTTTGCAAGAAGAGAAAGAAAGTTGTCCAAAACAGCTTGCAATCGAATGTTCATGTCAATAGAAAAGGCAGGAGAGTGGTCAGGTACTGTTTTCTCTCAGTTGGCAAGCTGCGCACACAATCGCAGTGTTGTACAGCTTGTTTCATCACCTTTGCCAAGTTGCCGCTCTCTCCGGCTCCCGGAGACGAAGAAGCTGCTTCTTCGAGCAAAGACGATTCTGCCGCTCACGGTGCTCTGCGGTGTGCGCCTTCTGCCGAAAGAGGTCCGGGAGCGGTGCTTAGCTCTGCAGAGCACCGTACCTTCGTCTTTAGCCTCTCTTCTCGTCTACATCTTAGCAAAAAGCTTTTCCACTCTGTCTGGCAAGGAGAAACTGTGCCAGCACAAAAAACATCTCCCATCGTGTTCTAGAAGCTGCACGGAGGTCTGCCGAGTGTTTTGCAAGAAGAGAAAGAAAGTTGTCCAAAACAGCTTGCAATCGAATGTTCATGTGAATAGAGAAGGCAGGAGAGTGGTCAGGTACTGTTTTCTCTCAGTTGTCAAGCTGCGCACACAATCGCAGTGTTGTACAGCTTGTTTCATCACCTTTGCGAAGTTGCCGCTCTCTCCGGCTCCCGGAGACGAAGAAGCTGCTTCTTCGCGCAAAGACGATTCTGCCGCTCGCAGTGCTCTGCGGTGTGCGCCTTCTGCCGAAAGAGGCACGGGAGCGGTGCTTAGCTCTGCAGAGCACCGTACCTTCGTCTTTAGCCTCTCTTCTCGTCTACATCTTAGCAAAAAGCTTTTCCACTCTGTCTGGCAAGGAGCAACTGTGCCAGCACAAAAAACATCTCCCATCGTGTTCTAGAAGCTGCACGGAGGTCTGCCGAGTGTTTTGCAAGAAGAGAAAGAAAGTTGTCCAAAACAGCTTGCAATCGAATGTTCATGTGAATAGAGAAGGCAGGAGAGTGGTCAGGTACTGTTTTCTCTCAGTTGGCAAGCTGCGCACACAATCGCAGTGTTGTACAGCTTGTTTCATCACCTTTGCCAAGTTGCCGCTCTCTCCGGCTCCCGGAGACGAAGAAGCTGCTTCTTCGCGCAAAGACGATTCTGCCGCTCACAGTGCTCTGCGGTGTGCGCCTTCTGCCGAAAGAGGCACGGGAGCGGTGCTTAGCTCTGCAGAGCACTGTACCTTCGTCTTTAGCCTCTCTTCTCGTCTACATCTTAGCAAAAAGCTTTTCCACTCTGTCTGGCAAGGAGAAACTGTGCCAGCACAGAAAACATCTCCCATCGTGTTCTAGAGGCTGCACGGAGGTCTGCCGAGTGTTTTGCTAGAAGAGAAAGAAAGTTGTCCAAACCAGATTCCAATCGAATGTTCATGTGAATAGAAAAGGCAGGAGAGTGGTCAGGTACTGTTTTCTCTCAGTTGGCAAGCTGCGCACACAATCGCAGTGTTGTACAGCTTGTTTCATCACCTTTGCGAAGTTGCCGCTCTCTCCGGCTCCCGGAGACGAAGAAGCTGCTTCTTCGCGCAAAGACGATTCTGGCGCTCACAGTGTTTTGCGGTGTGCGCCTTCTGCCGAAATAGGCACGGGAGCGGTGCTTAGCTCTGCAGAGCACCGTACCTTCGTCTTTAGCCTCTCTTCTCGTCTACATCTTAGCAAAAAGCTTTTCCACTCTGTCTGGCAAGGAGAAACTGTGCCAGCACAGAAAACATCTCCCATCGTGTTCTAGAGGCGGCACGGAGGTCTGCCGAATGTTTTGCAAGAAGAGAAAGAAAGTTGTCCAAAACAGCTTGCAATCGAATGTTCATGTGAATAGAAAAGGCAGGAGAGTGGTCAGGTACTGTTTTCTCTCAGTTGGCAAGCTGCGCACACAATCGCAGTGTTGTACAGCTTGTTTCATCACCTTTGCGAAGTTGCCGCTCTCTCCGGCTCCCGGAGACGAAGAAGCTGCTTCTTCGCGCAAAGACGATTCTGCCGCTCACAGTGTTTTGCGGTGTGCGCCTTCTGCCGAAAGAGGTCCGGGAGCGGTGCTTAGCTCTGCAGAGCACCGTACCTTCGTCTTTAGCCTCTCTTCTCGTCTACATCTTAGCAAAAAGCTTTTCCACTCTGTCTGGCAAGGAGAAACTGTGCCAGCACAAAAAATATCTCCCATCGTGTTCTAGACGCTGCACGGAGGTCTGCCGAGTGTTTTGCAAGAAGAGAAAGAAAGTTGTCCAAAACAGCTTGCAATCGAATGTTCATGTGAATAGAAAAGGCAGGAGAGTGGTCAGGTACTGTTTTCTCTCAGTTGGCAAGCTGCGCACACAATCGCAGTGTTGTACAGCTTGTTTCATCACCTTTGCGAAGTTGCCGCTCTCTCCGGCTCCCGGAGACGAAGAAGCTGCTTCTTCGCGCAAAGACGATTCTGCCGCTCACAGTGTTCTGCGGTGTGCGCCTTCTGCCGAAAGACGCCCGGGAGCAGTGCTTAGCTCTGCAGAGCACCGTACCTTCGTCTTTAGCCTCTCTTCTCGTCTACATCTTAGCAAAAAGCTTTTCCACTCTGTCTGGCAAGGAGAAACTGTGCCAGCACAGAAAACATCTCCCATCGTGTTCTAGAGGCTGCACGGAGGTCTGCCGAGTGTTTTACAAGAAGAGAAAGAAAGTTGTCCAAAACAGCTTGCAATCGAATGTTCATGTCAATAGAAAAGGCAGGAGAGTGGTCAGGTACTCTTTTCTCTCAGTTGGCAAGCTGCACACAAAATCGCAGTGTTGTACAGCTTGTTTCATCACCTTTGCGAAGTTGCCGCTCTCTCCAGCTCCCGGAGACGAAGAAGCTGCTTCTTCGCGCAAAGACGATTCTGCCGCTCACACTGCTCTGCGGTGTGCGGCTTCTGCCGAAAGAGGTCCGGGAGCGGTGCTTAGCTCTGCAGAGCACCGTACCTTCGTCTTTAGCCTCTCTTCTCGTCTACATCTTAGCAAAAAGCTTTTCCACTCTGTCTGGCAAGGAGAAACTGTGCCAGCACAGAAAACATCTCCCATCGTGTTCTAGAAGCTGCACGGAGGTCTGCCGACTGTTTTGCAAGAAGAGAAAGAAAGTTGTCCAAAACAGCTTGCAATCGAATGTTCATGTCAATAGAAAAGGCAGGAGAGTGGTCAGGTACTGTTTTCTCTCAGTTGGCAAGCTGCGCACACAATCGCAGTGTTGTACAGCTTGTTTCATCACCTTTGCCAAGTTGCCGCTCTCTCCGGCTCCCGGAGACGAAGAAGCTGCTTCTTCGCGCAAAGACGATTCTGCCGCTCACAGTGCTCTGCGGTGTGCGGCTTCTGCCGAAAGAGGTCCGGGAGCGCTGCTTAGCTCTGCAGAGCACCGTACCTTCGTCTTTAGCCTCTCTTCTCGTCTACATCTTAGCAAAAAGCTTTTCCACTCTGTCTGGCAAGGAGAAACTGTGCCAGCACAAAAAACATCTCCCATCGTGTTCTAGAAGCTGCACGGAGGTCTGCCGAGTGTTTTGCAAGAAGAGAAAGAAAGTTGTCCAAAACAGCTTGCAATCGAATGTTCATGTGAATAGAGAAGGCAGGAGAGTGGTCAGGTACTGTTTTCTCTCAGTTGTCAAGCTGCGCACACAATCGCAGTGTTGTACAGCTTGTTTCATCACCTTTGCGAAGTTGCCGCTCTCTCCGGCTCCCGGAGACGAAGAAGCTGCTTCTTCGCGCAAAGACGATTCTGCCGCTCGCAGTGCTCTGCGGTGTGCGCCTTCTGCCGAAATAGGCACGGGAGCGGTGCTTAGCTCTGCAGAGCACCGTACCTTCGTCTTTAGGCTCTCTTCTCGTCTACATCTTAGCAAAAAGCTTTTCCACTCTGTCTGGCAAGGAGAAACTGTGCCAGCACAGAAAACATCTCCCATCGTGTTCTAGAGGCTGCACGGAGGTCTGCCGAGTGTTTTGCAAGAAGAGAAAGAAAGTTGTCCAAAACAGCTTGCAATCGAATGTTCATGTCAATAGAAAAGGCAGGAGAGTGGTCAGGTACTGTTTTCTCTCAGTTGGCAAGCTGCGCACACAATCGCAGTGTTGTACAGCTTGTTTCATCACCTTTGCGAAGTTGCCGCTCTCTCCGGCTCCCGGAGACGAAGAAGCTGCTTCTTGGCGCAAAGACGATTCTGCCGCTCACAGTGTTTTGCGGTGTGCGCCTTCTGCCGAAATAGGCACGGGAGCAGTGCTTAGCTCTGCAGAGCACCGTACCTTCGTCTTTAGCCTCTCTTCTCGTCTACATCTTAGCAAAAAGCTTTTCCACTCTGTCTGGCAAGGAGAAACTGTGCCAGCACAGAAAACATCTCCCATCGTGTTCTAGAGGCTGCACGGAGGTCTGCCGAGTGTTTTGCAAGAAGAGAAGGAAAGTTGTCCAAAACAGCTTGCAATCGAATGTTCATGTGAATAGAAAAGGCAGGAGAGTGGTCAGGTACTGTTTTCTCTCAGTTGGCAAGCTGCGCACACAATCGCAGTGTTGTACAGCTTGTTTCATCACCTTTGCCAAGTTGCCGCTCTCTCCGGCTCCCGGAGACGAAGAAGCTGCTTCTTCGCGCATAGACGATTCTGCCGCTCACACTGCTCTGCGGTGTGCGCCTTCTGCCGAAAGAGGTCCGGGAGCGCTGCTTAGCTCTGCAGAGCACCATACCTTCGTCTTTAGCCTCTCTTCTCGTCTACATCTTAGCAAAAAGCTTTTCCACTCTGTCTGGCAAGGAGAAACTGTGCCAGCACAAAAAATATCTCCCATCGTGTTCTAGACGCTGCACGGGGGTCTGCCGAGTGTTTTGCAAGAAGAGAAAGAAAGTTGTCCAAAACAGATTCCAATCGAATGTTCATGTGAATAGAAAAGGCAGGAGAGTGGTCAGGTACTGTTTTCTCTCAGTTGGCAAGCTGCGCACACAATCGCAGTGTTGTACAGCTTGTTTCATCACCTTTGCCAAGTTGCCGCTCTCTCCGGCTCCCGGAGACGAAGAAGCTGCTTCTTCGCGCAAAGACGATTCTGCCGCTCGCAGTGCTCTGCGGTGTGCGCCTTCTGCCGAAATAGGCACGGGAGCGGTGCTTAGCTCTGCAGAGCACCGTACCTTCGTCTTTAGCCTCTCTTCTCGTCTACATCTTAGCAAAAAGCTTTTCCACTCTGTCTGGCAAGGAGAAACTGTGCCAGCACAGAAAACATCTCCCATCGTGTTCTAGAGGCTGCACGGAGGTCTGCCGAGTGTTTTGCAAGAAGAGAAAGAAAGTTGTCCAAAACAGCTTGCAATCGAATGTTCATGTGAATAGAAAAGGCAGGAGAGTGGTCAGGTACTGTTTTCTCTCAGTTGGCAAGCTGCGCACACAATCGCAGTGTTGTACAGCTTGTTTCATCACCTTTGCCAAGTTGCCGCTCTCTCCGGCTCCCGGAGACGAAGAAGCTGCTTCTTCGCGCAAAGACGATTCTGCCGCTCACAGTGTTTTGCGGTGTGCGCCTTCTGCCGAAATAGGCACGGGAGCGGTGCTTAGCTCTGCAGAGCACCGTACCTTCGTCTTTAGCCTCTCTTCTCGTCTACATCTTAGCAAAAAGCTTTTCCACTCTGTCTGGCAAGGAGAAACTGTGCCAGCACAGAAAACATCTCCCATCGTGTTCTAGAGGCTGCACGGAGGTCTGCCGAGTGTTTTGCAAGAAGAGAAAGAAAGTTGTCCAAAACAGCTTGCAATCGAATGTTCATGTGAATAGAAAAGGCAGGAGAGTGGTCAGGTACTGTTTTCTCTCAGTTGGCAAGCTGCGCACACAATCGCAGTGTTGTACAGCTTGTTTCATCACCTTTGCCAAGTTGCCGCTCTCTCCGGCTCCCGGAGACGAAGAAGCTGCTTCTTCGCGCAAAGACGATTCTGCCGCTCACAGTGCTCTGCGGTGTGCGGCTTCTGCCGAAAGAGGTCCGGGAGCGCTGCTTAGCTCTGCAGAGCACCGTACCTTCGTCTTTAGCCTCTCTTCTCGTCTACATCTTAGCAAAAAGCTTTTCCACTCTGTCTGGCAAGGAGAAACTGTGCCAGCACAAAAAACATCTCCCATCGTGTTCTAGAAGCTGCACGGAGGTCTGCCGAGTGTTTTGCAAGAAGAGAAAGAAAGTTGTCCAAAACAGCTTGCAATCGAATGTTCATGTGAATAGAGAAGGCAGGAGAGTGGTCAGGTACTGTTTTCTCTCAGTTGGCAAGCTGCGCACACAATCGCAGTGTTGTTCAGCTTGTTTCATCACCTTTGCCAAGTTGCCGCTCTCTCCGGCTCCCGGAGACGAAGAAGCTGCTTCTTCGCGCAAAGACGATTCTGCCGCTCACAGTGCTCTGCGGTGTGCGCCTTCTGCCGAAAGAGGCACGGGAGCGGTGCTTAGCTCTGCAGAGCACTGTACCTTCGTCTTTAGCCTCTCTTCTCGTCTACATCTTAGCAAAAAGCTTTTCCACTCTGTCTGGCCTGGAGAAACTGTGCCAGCACAGAAAACATCTCCCATCGTGTTCTAGAGGCTGCACGGAGGTCTGCCGAGTGTTTTGCTAGAAGAGAAAGAAAGCTGTCCAAAACAGATTCCAATCGAATGTTCATGTGAATAGAAAAGGCAGGAGAGTGGTCAGGTACTGTTTTCTCTCAGTTGGCAAGCTGCGCACACAATCGCAGTGTTGTACAGCTTGTTTCATCACCTTTGCCAAGTTGCCACTCTCTCCGGCTCCCGGAGACGAAGAAGCTGCTTCTTCGCGCAAAGACGATTCTGCCGCTCACAGTGCTCTGCGGTGTGCGGCTTCTGCCGAAAGAGGTCCGGGAGCGCTGCTTAGCTCTGCAGAGCACCGTACCTTCGTCTTTAGCCTCTCTTCTCGTCTACATCTTAGCAAAAAGCTTTTCCACTCTGTCTGGCAAGGAGAAACTGTGCCAGCACAAAAAACATCTCCCACCGTGTTCTAGAAGCTGCACGGAGGTCTTTCGAGTTTTTTGAAAAAGAGAAAGAAAGTTGTCCAAAACAGCTTGCAATCGAATGTTCATGTGAATAGAAAAGGCAGGAGAGTGGTCAGGTACTGTTTTCTCTCAGTTGGCAAGCTGCGCACACAATCGCAGTGTTGTACAGCTTGTTTCATCACCTTTGCGAAGTTGCCGCTCTCTCCGGCTCCCGGAGACGAAGAAGCTGCTTCTTCGCGCAAAGACGATTCTGCCGCTCACAGTGCTCTGCGGTGTGCGCCTTCTGCCGAAAGAGGTCCGGGAGCGGTGCTTCGCTCTGCAGAGCACCGTACCTTCGTCTTTAGCCTCTCTTCTCGTCTACATCTTAGCAAAAAGCTTTTCCACTCTGTCTGGCAAGGAGCAACTGTGCCAGCACAAAAACATCTCCCATCGTGTTCTAGAGGCTGCACGGAGGTCTGCCGAGTGTTTTGCAAGAAGAGAAAGAAAGTTGTCCAAAACAGCTTGCAATCGAATGTTCATGTGAATAGAAAAGGCAGGAGAGTGGTCAGGTACTGTTTTCTCTCAGTTGGCAAGCTGCGCACACAATCGCAGTGTTGTACAGCTTGTTTCATCACCTTTGCGAAGTTGCCGCTCTCTCCGGCTCCCGGAGACGAAGAAGCTGCTTCTTCGCGCAAAGACGATTCTGCCGCTCACAGTGCTCTGCGGTGTGCGCCTTCTGCCGAAAGAGGCACGGGAGCGGTGCTTAGCTCTGCAGAGCACTGTACCTTCGTCTTTAGCCTCTCTTCTCGTCTACATCTTAGCAAAAAGCTTTTCCACTCTGTCTGGCAAGGAGAAACTGTGCCAGCACAGAAAACATCTCCCATCGTGTTCTAGAGGCTGCACGGAGGTCTGCCGAGTGTTTTGCAAGAAGAGAAAGAAAGTTGTCCAAACCAGATTCCAATCGAATGTTCATGTGAATAGAAAAGGCAGGAGAGTGGTCAGGTACTGTTTTCTCTCAGTTGGCAAGCTGCGCACACAATCGCAGTGTTGTACAGCTTGTTTCATCACCTTTGCGAAGCTGCCGCTCTCTCCGGCTCCCGGAGACGAAGAAGCTGCTTCTTCGCGCAAAGACGATTCTGGCGCTCACAGTGTTTTGCGGTGTGCGCCTTCTGCCGAAATAGGCACGGGAGCGGTGCTTAGCTCTGCAGAGCACCGTACCTTCGTCTTTAGCCTCTCTTCTCGTCTACATCTTAGCAAAAAGCTTTTCCACTCTCTCTGGCAAGGAGAAACTGTGCCAGCACAGAAAACATCTCCCATCGTGTTCTAGAGGCTGCACGGATGTCTGCCGAGTGTTTTGCAAGAAGAGAAAGAAAGTTGTCCAAAACAGCTTGCAATCGAATGTTCATGTCAATAGAAAAGGCAGGAGAGTGGTCAGGTACTGTTTTCTCTCAGTTGGCAAGCTGCGCACACAATCGCAGTGTTGTACAGCTTGTTTCATCACCTTTGCCAAGTTGCCGCTCTCTCCGGCTCCCGGAGACGAAGAAGCTGCTTCTTCGCGCAAAGACGATTCTGCCGCTCACAGTGCTCTGCGGTGTGCGCCTTCTGCCGAAAGAGGTCCGGGAGCGCTGCTTAGCTCTGCAGAGCACCGTACCTTCGTCTTTAGCCTCTCTTCTCGTCTACATCTTAGCAAAAAGCTTTTCCACTCTGTCTGGCAAGGAGAAACTGTGCCAGCACAAAAAACATCTCCCACCGTGTTCTAGAAGCTGCACGGAGGTCTTCCTAGTGTTTTGCAAGAAGAGAAAGAAAGTTGTCCAAAACAGCTTGCAATCGTATGTTCATGTGAATAGAAAAGGCAGGAGAGTGGTCAGGTACTGTTTTCTCTCAGTTGGCAAGCTGCGCACACAATCGCAGTGTTGTACAGCTTGTTTCATCACCTTTGCGAAGTTGCCGATTTCTCCGGCTCCCGGAGACGAAGAAGCTGCTTCTTCGCGCAAAGACGATTCTGCCGCTCACAGTGCTCTGCGGTGTGCGCCTTCTGCCGAAAGAGGTCCGGGAGCGGTGCTTAGCTCTGCAGAGCACCGTACCTTCGTCTTTAGCCTCTCTTCTCGTCTACATCTTAGCAAAAAGCTTTTCCACTCTGTCTGGCAAGGAGAAACTGTGCCAGCACAAAAAATATCTCCCATCGTGTTCTAGACGCTGCACGGGGGTCTGCCGAGTGTTTTGCAAGAAGAGAAAGAAAGTTGTCCAAAACAGCTTGCAATCGAATGTTCATGTGAATAGAAAGGCAGGAGAGTGGTCAGGTACTGTTTTCTCTCAGTTGGCAAACTGCACACAAAATCGCAGTGTTGTACAGCTTGTTTCATCACCTTTGCGAAGTTGCCGATTTCTCCGGCTCCCGGAGACGAAGAAGCTGCTTCTTCGCGCAAAGACGATTCTGCCGCTCACACTGCTCTGCGGTGTGCGCCTTCTGCCGAAAGAGGTCCGGGAGCGCTGCTTAGCTCTGCAGAGCACCGTACCTTCGTCTTTAGCCTCTCTTCTCGTCTACATCTTAGCAAAAAGCTTTTCCACTCTGTCTGGCAAGGAGAAACTGTGCCAGCACAGAAAACATCTCCCATCGTGTTCTAGAGGCTGCACGGAGGTCTGCCGAGTGTTTTGCAAGAAGAGAAAGAAAGTTGTCCAAAACAGCTTGCAATCGAATGTTCATGTGAATAGAAAAGGCAGGAGAGTGGTCAGGTACTGTTTTCTCTCAGTTGGCAAGCTGCGCACACAATCGCAGTGTTGTACAGCTTGTTTCATCACCTTTGCCAAGTTGCCGCTCTCTCCGGCTCCCGGAGACGAAGAAGCTGCTTCTTCGCGCAAAGACGATTCTGCCGCTCACAGTGCTCTGCGGTGTGCGCCTTCTGCCGAAAGATGTCCGGGAGCGCTGCTTAGCTCTGCAGAGCACCGTACCTTCGTCTTTAGCCTCTCTTCTCGTCTACATCTTAGCAAAAAGCTTTTCCACTCTGTCTGGCAAGGAGAAACTGTGCCAGCACAAAAAACATCTCCCACCGTGTTCTAGAAGCTGCACGGAGGTCTTTCTAGTGTTTTGCAAAAAGAGAAAGAAAGTTGTCCAAAACAGCTTGCAATCGAATGTTCATGTGAATAGAGAAGGCAGGAGAGTGGTCAGGTACTGTTTTCTCTCAGTTGGCAAGCTGCGCACACAATCGCAGTGTTGTACAGCTTGTTTCATCACCTTTGCGAAGTTGCCGCTCTCTCCGGCTCCCGGGGACGAAGAAGCTGCTTCTTCGCGCAAAGACGATTCTGCCGCTCACACTGCTCTGCGGTGTGCGCCTTCTGCCGAAAGCGGTCCGAGAGCGGTGCTTCGCTCTGCAGAGCACCGTACCTTCGTCTTTAGCCTCTCTTCTCGTCTACATCTTAGCAAAAAGCTTTTCCACTCTGTCTGGCAAGGAGCAACTGTGCCAGCACAAAAGACATCTCCCATCGTGTTCTAGAAGCTGCACGGAGGTCTGCCGAGTGTTTTGCAAGAAGAGAAAAGAAAGTTGTCCAAAACAGCTTGCAATCGAATGTTCATGTGAATAGAAAAGGCAGGAGAGTGGTCAGGTACTGTTTTCTCTCACTTGGCAAGCTGCGCACACAATCGCAGTGTTGTACAGCTTGTTTCATCACCTTTGCGAAGTTGCCGCTCTCTCCGGCTCCCGGAGACGAAGAAGCTGCTTCTTCGCGCAAAGACGATTCTGCCGCTCACAGTGTTTTGCGGTGTGCGCCTTCTGCCGAAATAGGCACGGGAGCAGTGCTTAGCTCTGCAGAGCACCGTACCTTCGTCTTTAGCCTCTCTTCTCGTCTACATCTTAGCAAAAAGCTTTTCCACTCTGTCTGGCAAGGAGAAACTGTGCCAGCACAGAAAACATCTCCCATCGTGTTCTAGAGGCTGCACGGAGGTCTGCCGAGTGTTTTGCAAGAAGAGAAAGAAAGTTGTCCAAAACAGCTTGCAATCGAATGTTCATGTCAATAGAAAAGGCAGGAGAGTGGTCAGGTACTGTTTTCTCTCAGTTGGCAAGCTGCGCACACAATCGCAGTGTTGTACAGCTTGTTTCATCACCTTTGCCAAGTTGCCGCTCTCTCCGGCTCCCGGAGACGAAGAAGCTGCTTCTTCGCGCAAAGACGATTCTGCCGCTCACAGTGCTCTGCGGTGTGCGGCTTCTGCCGAAAGAGGTCCGGGAGCGGTGCTTAGCTCTGCAGAGCACCGTACCTTCGTCTTTAGCCTCTCTTCTCGTCTACATCTTAGCAAAAAGCTTTTCCACTCTGTCTGGCAAGGAGAAACTGTGCCAGCACAAAAAATATCTCCCATCGTGTTCTAGAGGCTGCACGGAGGTCTGCCGAGTGTTTTGCAAGAAGAGAAAGAAAGTTGTCCAAAACAGCTTGCAATCGAATGTTCATGTGAATAGAAAAGGCAGGAGAGTGGTCAGGTACTGTTTTCTCTCAGTTGGCAAGCTGCGCACACAATCGCAGTGTTGTACAGCTTGTTTCATCACCTTTGCGAAGTTGCCGCTCTCTCCGGCTCCCGGAGACGAAGAAGCTGCTTCTTCGCGCAAAGACGATTCTGCCGCTCACAGTGTTCTGCGGTGTGCCCCTTCTGCCGAAAGAGGCACGGGAGCAGTGCTTAGCTCTGCAGAGCACCGTACCTTCGTCTTTAGCCTCTCTTCTCGTCTACATCTTAGCAAAAAGCTTTTCCACTCTGTCTGGCAAGGAGAAACTGTGCCAGCACAGAAAACATCTCCCATCGTGTTCTAGAGGCTGCACGGAGGTCTGCCGAGTGTTTTACAAGAAGAGAAAGAAAGTTGTCCAAAACAGCTTGCAATCGAAGGTTCATGTGATTAGAAAAGGCAGGAGAGTGGTCAGGTACTGTTTTCTCTCAGTTGGCAAACTGCACACAAAATCGCAGTGTTGTACAGCTTGTTTCATCACCTTTGCGAAGTTGCCGCTCTCTCCGGCTCCCGGAGACGAAGAAGCTGCCTCTTCGCGCAAAGACGATTCTGCCGCTCACAGTGTTTTGCGGTGTGCGCCTTCTGCCGAAAGAGGTCCGGGAGCGGTGCTTAGCTCTGCAGAGCACCGTACCTTCGTCTTTAGCCTCTCTTCTCGTCTACATCTTAGCAAAAAGCTTTTCCACTCTGTCTGGCAAGGAGAAACTGTGCCAGCACAAAAAATATCTCCCATCGTGTTCTAGACGATGCACGGAGGTCTGTCGAGTGTTTTGCTAGAAGAGAAAGAAAGCTGTCCAAAACAGATTCAATCGAATGTTCATGTGAATAGAAAAGGCAGGAGAGTGGTCAGGTACTGTTTTCTCTCAGTTGGCAAGCTGCGCACCACAATCGCAGTGTTGTACAGCTTGTTTCATCACCTTTGCGAAGTTGCCGCTCTCTCCGGCTCCCGGAGACGAAGAAGCTGCTTCTTCGCGCAAAGACGATTCTGCCGCTCACAGTGCTCTGCGGTGTGCGGCTTCTGCCGAAAGAGGTCCGGGAGCGCTGCTTAGCTCTGCAGAGCACCGTACCTTCGTCTTTAGCCTCTCTTCTCGTCTACATCTTAGCAAAAAGCTTTTCCACTCTGTCTGGCAAGGAGAAACTGTGCCAGCACAAAAAACATCTCCCACCGTGTTCTAGAAGCTGCACGGAGGTCTTTCTAGTGTTTTGCAAAAAGAGAAAGAAAGTTGTCCAAAACAGCTTGCAATCGAATGTTCATGTGAATAGAAAAGGCAGGAGAGTGGTCAGGTACTGTTTTCTCTCAGTTGGCAAGCTGCGCACACAATCGCAGTGTTGTACAGCTTGTTTCATCACCTTTGCGAAGTTGCCGCTCTCTCCGGCTCCCGGAGACGAAGAAGCTGCTTCTTCGCGCAAAGACGATTCTGCCGCTCACAGTGCTCTGCGGTGTGCGCCTTCTGCCGAAAGAGGTCCGGGAGCGGTGCTTCGCTCTGCAGAGCACCGTACCTTCGTCTTTAGCCTCTCTTCTCGTCTACATCTTAGCAAAAAGCTTTTCCACTCTGTCTGGCAAGGAGCAACTGTGCCAGCACAAAAAACATCTCCCATCGTGTTCTAGAGGCTGCACGGAGGTCTGCCGAGTGTTTTGCAAGAAGAGAAAGAAAGTTGTCCAAAACAGCTTGCAATCGAATGTTCATGTGAATAGAAAAGGCAGGAGAGTGGTCAGGTACTGTTTTCTCTCAGTTGGCAAGCTGCGCACACAATCGCAGTGTTGTACAGCTTGTTTCATCACCTTTGCGAAGTTGCCGCTCTCTCCGGCTCCCGGAGACGAAGAAGCTGCTTCTTCGCGCAAAGACGATTCTGCCGCTCACAGTGCTCTGCGGTGTGCGCCTTCTGCCGAAAGAGGCACGGGAGCGCTGCTTAGCTCTGCAGAGCACTGTACCTTCGTCTTTAGCCTCTCTTCTCGTCTACATCTTAGCAAAAAGCTTTTCCACTCTGTCTGGCAAGGAGAAACTGTGCCAGCACAGAAAACATCTCCCATCGTGTTCTAGAGGCTGCACGGAGGTCTGCCGAGTGTTTTGCAAGAAGAGAAAGAAAGTTGTCCAAACCAGATTCCAATCGAATGTTCATGTGAATAGAAAAGGCAGGAGAGTGGTCAGGTACTGTTTTCTCTCAGTTGGCAAGCTGCGCACACAATCGCAGTGTTGTACAGCTTGTTTCATCACCTTTGCGAAGCTGCCGCTCTCTCCGGCTCCCGGAGACGAAGAAGCTGCTTCTTCGCGCAAAGACGATTCTGGCGCTCACAGTGTTTTGCGGTGTGCGCCTTCTGCCGAAATAGGCACGGGAGCGGTGCTTAGCTCTGCAGAGCACCGTACCTTCGTCTTTAGCCTCTCTTCTCGTCTACATCTTAGCAAAAAGCTTTTCCACTCTCTCTGGCAAGGAGAAACTGTGCCAGCACAGAAAACATCTCCCATCGTGTTCTAGAGGCTGCACGGAGGTCTGCCGAGTGTTTTGCAAGAAGAGAAAGAAAGTTGTCCAAAACAGCTTGCAATCGAATGTTCATGTGAATAGAAAAGGCAGGAGAGTGGTCAGGTACTGTTTTCTCTCAGTTGGCAAGCTGCGCACACAATCGCAGTGTTGTACAGCTTGTTTCATCACCTTTGCCAAGTTGCCGCTCTCTCCGGCTCCCGGAGACGAAGAAGCTGCTTCTTCACGCAAAGACGATTCTGCCGCTCACAGTGCTCTGCGGTGTGCGGCTTCTGCCGAAAGAGGTCCGGGAGCGGTGCTTAGCTCTGCAGAGCACCGTACCTTCGTCTTTAGCCTCTCTTCTCGTCTACATCTTAGCAAAAAGCTTTTCCACTCTGTCTGGCAAGGAGAAACTGTGCCAGCACAAAAAACATCTCCCACCGTGTTCTAGAAGCTGCACGGAGGTCTTCCTAGTGTTTTGCAAAAGAGAAAGAAAGTTGTCCAAAACAGCTTGCAATCGTATGTTCATGTGAATAGAAAAGGCAGGAGAGTGGTCAGGTACTGTTTTCTCTCAGTTGGCAAGCTGCGCACACAATCGCAGTGTTGTACAGCTTGTTTCATCACCTTTGCCAAGTTGCCGATTTCTCCGGCTCCCGGAGACGAAGAAGCTGCTTCTTCGCGCAAAGACGATTCTGCCGCTCACAGTGCTCTGCGGTGTGCGCCTTCTGCCGAAAGAGGTCCGGGAGCGGTGCTTAGCTCTGCAGAGCACCGTACCTTCGTCTTTAGCCTCTCTTCTCGTCTACATCTTAGCAAAAAGCTTTTCCACTCTGTCTGGCAAGGAGAAACTGTGCCAGCACAAAAAATATCTCCCATCGTGTTCTAGACGCTGCACGGAGGTCTGCCGAGTGTTTTGCAAGAAGAGAAAGAAAGTTGTCCAAAACAGCTTGCAATCGAATGTTCATGTGAATAGAAAGGCAGGAGAGTGGTCAGGTACTGTTTTCTCTCAGTTGGCAAACTGCACACAAAATCGCAGTGTTGTACAGCTTGTTTCATCACCTTTGCGAAGTTGCCGCTCTCTCCGGCTCCCGGAGACGAAGAAGCTGCTTCTTCGCGCAAAGACGATTCTGCCGCTCACACTGCTCTGCGGTGTGCGCCTTCTGCCGAAAGAGGTCCGGGAGCGCTGCTTAGCTCTGCAGAGCACCGTACCTTCGTCTTTAGCCTCTCTTCTCGTCTACATCTTAGCAAAAAGCTTTTCCACTCTGTCTGGCAAGGAGAAACTGTGCCAGCACAGAAAACATCTCCCATCGTGTTCTAGAGGCTGCACGGAGGTCTGCCGAGTGTTTTGCAAGAAGAGAAAGAAAGTTGTCCAAAACAGCTTGCAATCGAATGTTCATGTGAATAGAAAAGGCAGGAGAGTGGTCAGGTACTGTTTTCTCTCAGTTGGCAAGCTGCGCACACAATCGCAGTGTTGTACAGCTTGTTTCATCACCTTTGCCAAGTTGCCGCTCTCTCCGGCTCCCGGAGACGAAGAAGCTGCTTCTTCGCGCAAAGACGATTCTGCCGCTCACAGTGCTCTGCGGTGTGCGCCTTCTGCCGAAAGATGTCCGGGAGCGCTGCTTAGCTCTGCAGAGCACCGTACCTTCGTCTTTAGCCTCTCTTCTCGTCTACATCTTAGCAAAAAGCTTTTCCACTCTGTCTGGCAAGGAGAAACTGTGCCAGCACAAAAAACATCTCCCACCGTGTTCTAGAAGCTGCACGGAGGTCTTTCTAGTGTTTTGCAAAAAGAGAAAGAAAGTTGTCCAAAACAGCTTGCAATCGAATGTTCATGTCAATAGAAAAGGCAGGAGAGTGGTCAGGTACTGTTTTCTCTCAGTTGGCAAGCTGCGCACACAATCGCAGTGTTGTACAGCTTGTTTCATCACCTTTGCGAAGTTGCCGCTCTCTCCGGCTCCCGGGGACGAAGAAGCTGCTTCTTCGCGCAAAGACGATTCTGCCGCTCACACTGCTCTGCGGTGTGCGCCTTCTGCCGAAAGCGGTCCGAGAGCGGTGCTTCGCTCTGCAGAGCACCGTACCTTCGTCTTTAGCCTCTCTTCTCGTCTACATCTTAGCAAAAAGCTTTTCCACTCTGTCTGGCAAGGAGCAACTGTGCCAGCACAAAAGACATCTCCCATCGTGTTCTAGAAGCTGCACGGAGGTCTGCCGAGTGTTTTGCAAGAAGAGAAAGAAAGTTGTCCAAAACAGCTTGCAATCGAATGTTCATGTGAATAGAAAAGGCAGGAGAGTGGTCAGGTACTGTTTTCTCTCACTTGGCAAGCTGCGCACACAATCGCAGTGTTGTACAGCTTGTTTCATCACCTTTGCCAAGTTGCCGCTCTCTCCGGCTCCCGGAGACGAAGAAGCTGCTTCTTCGCGCAAAGACGATTCTGCCGCTCACAGTGTTTTGCGGTGTGCGCCTTCTGCCGAAATAGGCACGGGAGCAGTGCTTAGCTCTGCAGAGCACCGTACCTTCGTCTTTAGCCTCTCTTCTCGTCTACATCTTAGCAAAAAGCTTTTCCACTCTGTCTGGCAAGGAGAAACTGTGCCAGCACAGAAAACATCTCCCATCGTGTTCTAGAGGCTGCACGGAGGTCTGCCGAGTGTTTTGCAAGAAGAGAAAGAAAGTTGTCCAAAACAGCTTGCAATCGAATGTTCATGTCAATAGAAAAGGCAGGAGAGTGGTCAGGTACTGTTTTCTCTCAGTTGGCAAGCTGCGCACACAATCGCAGTGTTGTACAGCTTGTTTCATCACCTTTGCCAAGTTGCCGCTCTCTCCGGCTCCCGGAGACGAAGAAGCTGCTTCTTCGCGCAAAGACGATTCTGCCGCTCACAGTGCTCTGCGGTGTGCGGCTTCTGCCGAAAGAGGTCCGGGAGCGGTGCTTAGCTCTGCAGAGCACCGTACCTTCGTCTTTAGCCTCTCTTCTCGTCTACATCTTAGCAAAAAGCTTTTCCACTCTGTCTGGCAAGGAGAAACTGTGCCAGCACAAAAAATATCTCCCATCGTGTTCTAGAGGCTGCACGGAGGTCTGCCGAGTGTTTTGCAAGAAGAGAAAGAAAGTTGTCCAAAACAGCTTGCAATCGAATGTTCATGTGAATAGAAAAGGCAGGAGAGTGGTCAGGTACTGTTTTCTCTCAGTTGGCAAGCTGCGCACACAATCGCAGTGTTGTACAGCTTGTTTCATCACCTTTGCGAAGTTGCCGCTCTCTCCGGCTCCCGGAGACGAAGAAGCTGCTTCTTCGCGCAAAGACGATTCTGCCGCTCACAGTGTTCTGCGGTGTGCCCCTTCTGCCGAAAGAGGCACGGGAGCAGTGCTTAGCTCTGCAGAGCACCGTACCTTCGTCTTTAGCCTCTCTTCTCGTCTACATCTTAGCAAAAAGCTTTTCCACTCTGTCTGGCAAGGAGAAACTGTGCCAGCACAGAAAACATCTCCCATCGTGTTCTAGAGGCTGCACGGAGGTCTGCCGAGTGTTTTACAAGAAGAGAAAGAAAGTTGTCCAAAACAGCTTGCAATCGAAGGTTCATGTGATTAGAAAAGGCAGGAGAGTGGTCAGGTACTGTTTTCTCTCAGTTGGCAAACTGCACACAAAATCGCAGTGTTGTACAGCTTGTTTCATCACCTTTGCGAAGTTGCCGCTCTCTCCGGCTCCCGGAGACGAAGAAGCTGCTTCTTCGCGCAAAGACGATTCTGCCGCTCACAGTGTTTTGCGGTGTGCGCCTTCTGCCGAAAGAGGTCCGGGAGCGGTGCTTAGCTCTGCAGAGCACCGTACCTTCGTCTTTAGCCTCTCTTCTCGTCTACATCTTAGCAAAAAGCTTTTCCACTCTGTCTGGCAAGGAGAAACTGTGCCAGCACAAAAAAGATCTCCCATCGTGTTCTAGACGATGCACGGAGGTCTGCCGAGTGTTTTGCAAGAAGAGAAAGAAAGTTGTCCAAAACAGCTTGCAATCGAATGTTCATGTCAATAGAAAAGGCAGGAGAGTGGTCAGGTACTGTTTTCTCTCAGTTGGCAAGCTGCGCACACAATCGCAGTGTTGTACAGCTTGTTTCATCACCTTTGCCAAGTTGCCGCTCTCTCCGGCTCCCGGAGACGAAGAAGCTGCTTCTTCGCGCAAAGACGATTCTGCCGCTCACAGTGCTCTGCGGTGTGCGGCTTCTGCCGAAAGAGGTCCGGGAGCGCTGCTTAGCTCTGCAGAGCACCGTACTTTCGTCTTTAGCCTCTCTTCTCGTCTACATCTTAGCAAAAAGCTTTTCCACTCTGTCTGGCAAGGAGAAACTGTGCCAGCACAAAAAACATCTCCCATCGTGTTCTAGAGGCTGCACGGAGGTCTGCCGAGTGTTTTGCAAGAAGAGAAAGAAAGTTGTCCAAAACAGCTTGCAATCGAATGTTCATGTGAATAGAAAAGGCAGGAGAGTGGTCAGGTACTGTTTTCTCTCAGTTGGCAAGCTGCGCACACAATCGCAGTGTTGTACAGCTTGTTTCATCACCTTTGCGAAGTTGCCGCTCTCTCCGGCTCCCGGAGACGAAGAAGCTGCTTCTTCGCGCAAAGACGATTCTGCCGCTCACAGTGCTCTGCGGTGTGCGGCTTCTGCCGAAAGAGGTCCGGGAGCGGTGCTTCGCTCTGCAGAGCACCGTACCTTCGTCTTTAGCCTCTCTTCTCGTCTACATCTTAGCAAAAAGCTTTTCCACTCTGTCTGGCAAGGAGCAACTGTGCCAGCACAAAAAACATCTCCCATCGTGTTCTAGAAGCTGCACGGAGGTCTGCCGAGTCTTTTGCAAGAAGAGAAAGAAAGTTGTCCAAAACAGCTTGCAATCGAATGTTCATGTGAATAGAGAAGGCAGGAGAGTGGTCAGGTACTGTTTTCTCTCAGTTGGCAAGCTGCGCACACAATCGCAGTGTTGTACAGCTTGTTTCATCACCTTTGCGAAGTTGCCGCTCTCTCCGGCTCCCGGAGACGAAGAAGCTGCTTCTTCGCGCAAAGACGATTCTGCCGCTCACAGTGCTCTGCGGTGTGCGCCTTCTGCCGAAAGAGGCACGGGAGCGGTGCTTAGCTCTGCAGAGCACTGTACCTTCGTCTTTAGCCTCTCTTCTCGTCTACATCTTAGCAAAAAGCTTTTCCACTCTGTCTGGCAAGGAGAAACTGTGCCAGCACAGAAAACATCTCCCATCGTGTTCTAGAGGCTGCACGGAGGTCTGCCGAGTGTTTTGCAAGAAGAGAAAGAAAGTTGTCCAAAACAGATTCCAATCGAATGTTCATGTGAATAGAAAAGGCAGGAGAGTGGTCAGGTACTGTTTTCTCTCAGTTGGCAAGCTGCGCACACAATCGCAGTGTTGTACAGCTTGTTTCATCACCTTTGCCAAGCTGCCGCTCTCTCCGGCTCCCGGAGACGAAGAAGCTGCTTCTTCGCGCAAAGACGATTCTGGCGCTCACAGTGTTTTGCGGTGTGCGCCTTCTGCCGAAATAGGCACGGGAGCGGTGCTTAGCTCTGCAGAGCACCGTACCTTCGTCTTTAGCCTCTCTTCTCGTCTACATCTTAGCAAAAAGCTTTTCCACTCTCTCTGGCAAGGAGAAACTGTGCCAGCACAGAAAACATCTCCCATCGTGTTCTAGAGGCTGCACGGAGGTCTGCCGAGTGTTTTGCAAGAAGAGAAAGAAAGTTGTCCAAAACAGCTTGCAATCGAATGTTCATGTCAATAGAAAAGGCAGGAGAGTGGTCAGGTACTGTTTTCTCTCAGTTGGCAAGCTGCGCACACAATCGCAGTGTTGTACAGCTTGTTTCATCACCTTTGCCAAGTCGCCGCTCTCTCCGGCTCCCGGAGACGAAGAAGCTGCTTCTTCACGCAAAGACGATTCTGCCGCTCACAGTGCTCTGCGGTGTGCGGCTTCTGCCGAAAGAGGTCCGGGAGCGGTGCTTAGCTCTGCAGAGCACCGTACCTTCGTCTTTAGCCTCGCTTCTCGTCTACATCTTAGCAAAAAGCTTTTCCACTCTGTCTGGCAAGGAGAAACTGTGCCAGCACAAAAAACATCTCCCACCGTGTTCTAGAAGCTGCACGGAGGTCTTCCTAGTGTTTTGCAAAAAGAGAAAGAAAGTTGTCCAAAACAGCTTGCAATCGTATGTTCATGTGAATAGAAAAGGCAGGAGAGTGGTCAGGTACTGTTTTCTCTCAGTTGGCAAGCTGCGCACACAATCGCAGTGTTGTACAGCTTGTTTCATCACCTTTGCGAAGTTGCCGATTTCTCCGGCTCCCGGAGACGAAGAAGCTGCTTCTTCGCGCAAAGACGATTCTGCCGCTCACAGTGCTCTGCGGTGTGCGCCTTCTGCCGAAAGAGGTCCGGGAGCGCTGCTTAGCTCTGCAGAGCACCGTACCTTCGTCTTTAGCCTCTCTTCTCGTCTACATCTTAGCAAAAAGCTTTTCCACTCTGTCTGGCAAGGAGAAACTGTGCCAGCACAAAAAATATCTCCCATCGTGTTCTAGACGCTGCACGGAGGTCTGCCGAGTGTTTTGCAAGAAGAGAAAGAAAGTTGTCCAAAACAGCTTGCAATCGAATGTTCATGTGAATAGAAAGGCAGGAGAGTGGTCAGGTACTGTTTTCTCTCAGTTGGCAAACTGCACACAAAATCGCAGTGTTGTACAGCTTGTTTCATCACCTTTGCGAAGTTGCCGCTCTCTCCGGCTCCCGGAGACGAAGAAGCTGCTTCTTCGCGCAAAGACGATTCTGCCGCTCACACTGCTCTGCGGTGTGCGCCTTCTGCCGAAAGAGGTCCGGGAGCGCTGCTTAGCTCTGCAGAGCACCGTACCTTCGTCTTTAGCCTCTCTTCTCGTCTACATCTTAGCAAAAAGCTTTTCCACTCTGTCTGGCAAGGAGAAACTGTGCCAGCACAGAAAACATCTCCCATCGTGTTCTAGAGGCTGCACGGAGGTCTGCCGAGTGTTTTGCAAGAAGAGAAAGAAAGTTGTCCAAAACAGCTTGCAATCGAATGTTCATGTCAATAGAAAAGGCAGGAGAGTGGTCAGGTACTGTTTTCTCTCAGTTGGCAAGCTGCGCACACAATCGCAGTGTTGTACAGCTTGTTTCATCACCTTTGCCAAGTTGCCGCTCTCTCCGGCTCCCGGAGACGAAGAAGCTGCTTCTTCGCGCAAAGACGATTCTGCCGCTCACAGTGCTCTGCGGTGTGCGCCTTCTGCCGAAAGATGTCCGGGAGCGCTGCTTAGCTCTGCAGAGCACCGTACCTTCGTCTTTAGCCTCTCTTCTCGTCTACATCTTAGCAAAAAGCTTTTCCACTCTGTCTGGCAAGGAGAAACTGTGCCAGCACAAAAAACATCTCCCACCGTGTTCTAGAAGCTGCACGGAGGTCTTTCTAGTGTTTTGCAAAAAGAGAAAGAAAGTTGTCCAAAACAGCTTGCAATCGAATGTTCATGTCAATAGAAAAGGCAGGAGAGTGGTCAGGTACTGTTTTCTCTCAGTTGGCAAGCTGCGCACACAATCGCAGTGTTGTACAGCTTGTTTCATCACCTTTGCGAAGTTGCCGCTCTCTCCGGCTCCCGGGGACGAAGAAGCTGCTTCTTCGCGCCTAGACGATTCTGCCGCTCACACTGCTCTGCGGTGTGCGCCTTCTGCCGAAAGCGGTCCGAGAGCGGTGCTTCGCTCTGCAGAGCACCGTACCTTCGTCTTTAGCCTCTCTTCTCGTCTACATCTTAGCAAAAAGCTTTTCCACTCTGTCTGGCAAGGAGCAACTGTGCCAGCACAAAAGACATCTCCCATCGTGTTCTAGAAGCTGCACGGAGGTCTGCCGAGTGTTTTGCAAGAAGAGAAAGAAAGTTGTCCAAAACAGCTTGCAATCGAATGTTCATGTGAATAGAAAAGGCAGGAGAGTGGTCAGGTACTGTTTTCTCTCACTTGGCAAGCTGCGCACACAATCGCAGTGTTGTACAGCTTGTTTCATCACCTTTGCGAAGTTGCCGCTCTCTCCGGCTCCCGGAGACGAAGAAGCTGCTTCTTCGCGCAAAGACGATTCTGCCGCTCACAGTGTTTTGCGGTGTGCGCCTTCTGCCGAAATAGGCACGGGAGCAGTGCTTAGCTCTGCAGAGCACCGTACCTTCGTCTTTAGCCTCTCTTCTCGTCTACATCTTAGCAAAAAGCTTTTCCACTCTGTCTGGCAAGGAGAAACTGTGCCAGCACAGAAAACATCTCCCATCGTGTTCTAGAGGCTGCACGGAGGTCTGCCGAGTGTTTTGCAAGAAGAGAAAGAAAGTTGTCCAAAACAGCTTGCAATCGAATGTTCATGTCAATAGAAAAGGCAGGAGAGTGGTCAGGTACTGTTTTCTCTCAGTTGGCAAGCTGCGCACACAATCGCAGTGTTGTACAGCTTGTTTCATCACCTTTGCCAAGTTGCCGCTCTCTCCGGCTCCCGGAGACGAAGAAGCTGCTTCTTCGCGCAAAGACGATTCTGCCGCTCACAGTGCTCTGCGGTGTGCGGCTTCTGCCGAAAGAGGTCCGGGAGCGGTGCTTAGCTCTGCAGAGCACCGTACCTTCGTCTTTAGCCTCTCTTCTCGTCTACATCTTAGCAAAAAGCTTTTCCACTCTGTCTGGCAAGGAGAAACTGTGCCAGCACAAAAAATATCTCCCATCGTGTTCTAGAGGCTGCACGGAGGTCTGCCGAGTGTTTTGCAAGAAGAGAAAGAAAGTTGTCCAAAACAGCTTGCAATCGAATGTTCATGTGAATAGAAAAGGCAGGAGAGTGGTCAGGTACTGTTTTCTCTCAGTTGGCAAGCTGCGCACACAATCGCAGTGTTGTACAGCTTGTTTCATCACCTTTGCGAAGTTGCCGCTCTCTCCGGCTCCCGGAGACGAAGAAGCTGCTTCTTCGCGCAAAGACGATTCTGCCGCTCACAGTGTTCTGCGGTGTGCCCCTTCTGCCGAAAGAGGCACGGGAGCAGTGCTTAGCTCTGCAGAGCACCGTACCTTCGTCTTTAGCCTCTCTTCTCGTCTACATCTTAGCAAAAAGCTTTTCCACTCTGTCTGGCAAGGAGAAACTGTGCCAGCACAGAAAACATCTCCCATCGTGTTCTAGACGCTGCACGGAGGTCTACCGAGTGTTTTGCAAGAATAGAACGAAAGTTGTCCAAAACAGCTTGCAATCGAAGGTTCATGTGATTAGAAAAGGCAGGAGAGTGGTCAGGTACTGTTTTCTCTCAGTTGGCAAACTGCACACAAAATCGCAGTGTTGTACAGCTTGTTTCATCACCTTTGCGAAGTTGCCGCTCTCTCCGGCTCCCGGAGACGAAGAAGCTGCTTCTTCGCGCAAAGACGATTCTGCCGCTCACAGTGTTTTGCGGTGTGCGCCTTCTGCCGAAAGAGGTCCGGGAGCGGTGCTTAGCTCTGCAGAGCACCGTACCTTCGTCTTTAGCCTCTCTTCTCGTCTACATCTTAGCAAAAAGCTTTTCCACTCTGTCTGGCAAGGAGAAACTGTGCCAGCACAAAAAATATCTCCCATCGTGTTCTAGACGATGCACGGAGGTCTGCCGAGTGTTTTGCAAGAAGAGAAAGAAAGTTGTCCAAAACAGCTTGCAATCGAATGTTCATGTCAATAGAAAAGGCAGGAGAGTGGTCAGGTACTGTTTTCTCTCAGTTGGCAAGCTGCGCACACAATCGCAGTGTTGTACAGCTTGTTTCATCACCTTTGCCAAGTTGCCGCTCTCTCCGGCTCCCGGAGACGAAGAAGCTGCTTCTTCGCGCAAAGACGATTCTGCCGCTCACAGTGCTCTGCGGTGTGCGCCTTCTGCCGAAAGAGGTCCGGGAGCGCTGCTTAGCTCTGCAGAGGACCGTACTTTCGTCTTTAGCCTCTCTTCTCGTCTACATCTTAGCAAAAAGCTTTTCCACTCTGTCTGGCATGGAGAAACTGTGCCAGCACAAAAAACATCTCCCATCGTGTTCTAGAGGCTGCACGGAGGTCTGCCGAGTGTTTTGCAAAAAGAGAAAGAAAGTTGTCCAAAACAGCTTGCAATCGAATGTTCATGTGAATAGAAAAGGCAGGAGAGTGGTCAGGTACTGTTTTCTCTCAGTTGGCAAGCTGCGCACACAATCGCAGTGTTGTACAGCTTGTTTCATCACCTTTGCGAAGTTGCCGCTCTCTCCGGCTCCCGGAGACGAAGAAGCTGCTTCTTCGCGCAAAGACGATTCTGCCGCTCACAGTGCTCTGCGGTGTGCGGCTTCTGCCGAAAGAGGTCCGGGAGCGGTGCTTAGCTCTGCAGAGCACCGTACCTTCGTCTTTAGCCTCTCTTCTCGTCTACATCTTAGCAAAAAGCTTTTCCACTCTGTCTGGCAAGGAGCAACTGTGCCAGCACAAAAAACATCTCCCATCGTGTTCTAGAAGCTGCACGGAGGTCTGCCGAGTCTTTTGCAAGAAGAGAAAGAAAGTTGTCAAAAACAGCTTGCAATCGAATGTTCATGTGAATAGAGAAGGCAGGAGAGTGGTCAGGTACTGTTTTCTCTCAGTTGGCAAGCTGCGCACACAATCGCAGTGTTGTACAGCTTGTTTCATCACCTTTGCGAAGTTGCCGCTCTCTCCGGCTCCCGGAGACGAAGAAGCTGCTTCTTCGCGCAAAGACGATTCTGGCGCTCACAGTGCTCTGCGGTGTGCGCCTTCTGCCGAAAGAGGCACGGGAGCGGTGCTTAGCTCTGCAGAGCACTGTACCTTCGTCTTTAGCCTCTCTTCTCGTCTACATCTTAGCAAAAAGCTTTTCCACTCTGTCTGGCAAGGAGAAACTGTGCCAGCACAGAAAACATCTCCCATCGTGTTCTAGAGGCTGCACGGAGGTCTGCCGAGTGTTTTGCAAGAAGAGAAAGAAAGTTGTCCAAAACAGATTCCAATCGAATGTTCATGTGAATAGAAAAGGCAGGAGAGTGGTCAGGTACTGTTTTCTCTCAGTTGGCAAGCTGCGCACACAATCGCAGTGTTGTACAGCTTGTTTCATCACCTTTGCCAAGCTGCCGCTCTCTCCGGCTCCCGGAGACGAAGAAGCTGCTTCTTCGCGCAAAGACGATTCTGGCGCTCACAGTGTTTTGCGGTGTGCGCCTTCTGCCGAAATAGGCACGGGAGCGGTGCTTAGCTCTGCAGAGCACCGTACCTTCGTCTTTAGCCTCTCTTCTCGTCTACATCTTAGCAAAAAGCTTTTCCACTCTCTCTGGCAAGGAGAAACTGTGCCAGCACAGAAAACATCTCCCATCGTGTTCTAGAGGCTGCACGGAGGTCTGCCGAGTGTTTTGCAAGAAGAGAAAGAAAGTTGTCCAAAACAGCTTGCAATCGAATGTTCATGTGAATAGAAAAGGCAGGAGAGTGGTCAGGTACTGTTTTCTCTCAGTTGGCAAGCTGCGCACACAATCGCAGTGTTGTACAGCTTGTTTCATCACCTTTGCCAAGTTGCCGCTCTCTCCGGCTCCCGGAGACGAAGAAGCTGCTTCTTCGCGCAAAGACGATTCTGCCGCTCACAGTGCTCTGCGGTGTGCGCCTTCTGCCGAAAGAGGTCCGGGAGCGGTGCTTAGCTCTGCAGAGCACCGTACCTTCGTCTTTAGCCTCTCTTCTCGTCTACATCTTAGCAAAAAGCTTTTCCACTCTGTCTGGCAAGGAGAAACTGTGCCAGCACAAAAAACATCTCCCACCGTGTTCTAGAAGCTGCACGGAGGTCTTCCTAGTGTTTTGCAAGAAGAGAAAGAAAGTTGTCCAAAACAGATTCCAATCGAATGTTCATGTGAATAGAAAAGGCAGGAGAGTGGTCAGGTACTGTTTTCTCTCAGTTGGCAAGCTGCGCACACAATCGCAGTGTTGTACAGCTTGTTTCATCACCTTTGCGAAGTTGCCGATTTCTCCGGCTCCCGGAGACGAAGAAGCTGCTTCTTCGCGCAAAGACGATTCTGCCGCTCACAGTGCTCTGCGGTGTGCGCCTTCTGCCGAAAGAGGTCCGGGAGCGGTGCTTAGCTCTGCAGAGCACCGTACCTTCGTCTTTAGCCTCTCTTCTCGTCTACATCTTAGCAAAAAGCTTTTCCACTCTGTCTGGCAAGGAGAAACTGTGCCAGCACAAAAAATATCTCCCATCGTGTTCTAGAGGCTGCACGGAGGTCTGCCGAGTGTTTTGCAAGAAGAGAAAGAAAGTTGTCCAAAACAGCTTGCAATCGAATGTTCATGTGAATAGAAAGGCAGGAGAGTGGTCAGGTACTGTTTTCTCTCAGTTGGCAAACTGCACACAAAATCGCAGTGTTGTACAGCTTGTTTCATCACCTTTGCGAAGTTGCCGCTCTCTCCAGCTCCCGGAGACGAAGAAGCTGCTTCTTCGCGCAAAGACGATTCTGCCGCTCACACTGCTCTGCGGTGTGCGCCTTCTGCCGAAAGAGGTCCGGGAGCGGTGCTTCGCTCTGCAGAGCACCGTACCTTCGTCTTTAGCCTCTCTTCTCGTCTACATCTTAGCAAAAAGCTTTTCCACTCTGTCTGGCAAGGAGAAACTGTGCCAGCACAGAAAACATCTCCCATCGTGTTCTAGAGGCTGCACGGAGGTCTGCCGAGTGTTTTGCAAGAAGAGAAAGAAAGTTGTCCAAACCAGCTTGCAATCGAATGTTCATGTCAATAGAAAAGGCAGGAGAGTGGTCAGGTACTGTTTTCTCTCAGTTGGCAAGCTGCGCACACAATCGCAGTGTTGTACAGCTTGTTTCATCACCTTTGCCAAGTTGCCGCTCTCTCCGGCTCCCGGAGACGAAGAAGCTGCTTCTTCGCGCAAAGACGATTCTGCCGCTCACAGTGCTCTGCGGTGTGCGGCTTCTGCCGAAAGAGGTCCGGGAGCGCTGCTTAGCTCTGCAGAGCACCGTACTTTCGTCTTTAGCCTCTCTTCTCGTCTACATCTTAGCAAAAAGCTTTTCCACTCTGTCTGGCAAGGAGAAACTGTGCCAGCACAAAAAACATCTCCCACCGTGTTCTAGAAGCTGCACGGAGGTCTTTCTAGTGTTTTGCAAAAAGAGAAAGAAAGTTGTCCAAAACAGCTTGCAATCGAATGTTCATGTCAATAGAAAAGGCAGGAGAGTGGTCAGGTACTGTTTTCTCTCAGTTGGCAAGCTGCGCACACAATCGCAGTGTTGTACAGCTTGTTTCATCACCTTTGCGAAGTTGCCGCTCTCTCCGGCTCCCGCGGACGAAGAAGCTGCTTCTTCGCGCAAAGACGATTCTGCAGCTCACAGTGCTCTGCGGTGTGCGCCTTCTGCCGAAAGCGGTCCGAGAGCGGTGCTTCGCTCTGCAGAGCACCGTACCTTCGTCTTTAGCCTCTCTTGTCGTCTACATCTTAGCAAAAAGCTTTTCCACTCTGTCTGGCAAGGAGCAACTGTGCCAGCACAAAAGACATCTCCCATCGTGTTCTAGAAGCTGCACGGAGGTCTGCCGAGTGTTTTGCAAGAAGAGAAAGAAAGTTGTCCAAAACAGCTTGCAATCGAATGTTCATGTGAATAGAAAAGGCAGGAGAGTGGTCAGGTACTGTTTTCTCTCAGTTGGCAAGCTGCGCACACAATCGCAGTGTTGTACAGCTTGTTTCATCACCTTTGCGAAGTTGCCGCTCTCTCCGGCTCCCGGAGACGAAGAAGCTGCTTCTTCGCGCAAAGACGATTCTGCCGCTCACAGTGCTCTGCGGTGTGCGCCTTCTGCCGAAAGCGGCACGGGAGCGCTGCTTCGCTCTGCAGAGCACCGTACCTTCGTCTTTAGCCTCTCTTCTCGTCTACATCTTAGCAAAAAGCTTTTCCACTCTGTCTGGCAAGGAGAAACTGTGCCAGCACAAAAAACATCTCCCATCGTGTTCTAGAAGCTGCACGGAGGTCTTCCTAGTGTTTTGCAAGAAGAGAAAGAAAGTTGTCCAAAACAGCTTGCAATCGAATGTTCATGTGAATAGAGAAGGCAGGAGAGTGGTCAGGTACTGTTTTCTCTCAGTTGGCAAGCTGCTCACACAATCGCAGTGTTGTACAGCTTGTTTCATCACCTTTGCGAAGTTGCCGCTCTCTCCGGCTCCCGGAGACGAAGAAGCTGCTTCTTCGCGCAAAGACGATTCTGCCGCTCACAGTGCTCTGCGGTGTGCGCCTTCTGCCGAAAGAGGCACGGGAGCGGTGCTTAGCTCTGCAGAGCACTGTACCTTCGTCTTTAGCCTCTCTTCTCGTCTACATCTTAGCAAAAAGCTTTTCCACTCTGTCTGGCAAGGAGAAACTGTGCCAGCACAGAAAACATCTCCATCGTGTTCTAGAGGCTGCACGGAGGTCTGCCGAGTGTTTTGCAAGAAGAGAAAGAAAGTTGTCCAAACCAGATTCCAATCGAATGTTCATGTGAATAGAAAAGGCAGGAGAGTGGTCAGGTACTGTTTTCTCTCAGTTGGCAAGCTGCGCACACAATCGCAGTGTTGTACAGCTTGTTTCATCACCTTTGCGAAGCTGCCGCTCTCTCCGGCTCCCGGAGACGAAGAAGCTGCTTCTTCGCGCAAAGACGATTCTGGCGCTCACAGTGTTTTGCGGTGTGCGCCTTCTGCCGAAATAGGCACGGGAGCGGTGCTTAGCTCTGCAGAGCACCGTACCTTCGTCTTTAGCCTCTCTTCTCGTCTACATCTTAGCAAAAAGCTTTTCCACTCTGTCTGGCAAGGAGAAACTGTGCCAGCACAGAAAACATCTCCCATCGTGTTCTAGACGCTGCACGGAGGTCTGCCGAGTGTTTTGCAAGAAGAGAAAGAAAGTTGTCCAAAACAGATTCCAATCGAATGTTCATGTGAATAGAAAAGGCAGGAGAGTGGTCAGGTACTGTTTTCTCTCAGTTGGCAAGCTGCGCACACAATCGCAGTGTTGTACAGCTTGTTTCATCACCTTTGCGAAGTTGCCGCTCTCTCCGGCTCCCGGAGACGAAGAAGCTGCTTCTTCGCGCAAAGACGATTCTGCCGCTCACAGTGCTCTGCGGTGTGCGCCTTCTGCCGAAAGAGGTCCGGGAGCGCTGCTTAGCTCTGCAGAGCACCGTACCTTCGTCTTTAGCCTCTCTTCTCGTCTACATCTTAGCAAAAAGCTTTTCCACTCTGTCTGGCAAGGAGAAACTGTGCCAGCACAAAAAACATCTCCCACCGTGTTCTAGAAGCTGCACGGAGGTCTTCCTAGTGTTTTGCAAGAAGAGAAAGAAAGTTGTCCAAAACAGCTTGCAATCGTATGTTCATGTGAATAGAAAAGGCAGGAGAGTGGTCAGGTACTGTTTTCTCTCAGTTGGCAAGCTGCGCACACAATCGCAGTGTTGTACAGCTTGTTTCATCACCTTTGCGAAGTTGCCGATTTCTCCGGCTCCCGGAGACGAAGAAGCTGCTTCTTCGCGCAAAGACGATTCTGCCGCTCACAGTGCTCTGCGGTGTGCGCCTTCTGCCGAAAGAGGTCCGGGAGCGCTGCTTAGCTCTGCAGAGCACCGTACCTTCGTCTTTAGCCTCTCTTCTCGTCTACATCTTAGCAAAAAGCTTTTCCACTCTGTCTGGCAAGGAGAAACTGTGCCAGCACAGAAAACATCTCCCATCGTGTTCTAGAGGCTGCACGGAGGTCTGCCGAGTGTTTTGCAAGAAGAGAAAGAAAGTTGTCCAAAACAGCTTGCAATCGAATGTTCATGTGAATAGAAAGGCAGGAGAGTGGTCAGGTACTGTTTTCTCTCAGTTGGCAAGCTGCGCACACAATCGCAGTGTTGTACAGCTTGTTTCATCACCTTTGCGAAGTTGCCGCTCTCTCCGGCTCCCGGGGACGAAGAAGCTGCTTCTTCGCGCAAAGACGATTCTGCCGCTCACAGTGCTCTGCGGTGTGCGCCTTCTGCCGAAAGCGGTCCGAGAGCGGTGCTTCGCTCTGCAGAGCACCGTACATTCGCCTTTAGCCTCTCTTCTCGTCTACATCTTAGCAAAAAGCTTTTCCACTCTGTCTGGCAAGGAGAAACTGTGCCAGCACAAAAAACATCTCCCACCGTGTTCTAGAAGCTGCACGGAGGTCTTCCTAGTGTTTTGCAAGAAGAGAAAGAAAGTTGTCCAAAACAGCTTGCAATCGAATGTTCATGTCAATAGAAAAGGCAGGAGAGTGGTCAGGTACTGTTTTCTCTCAGTTGGCAAGCTGCGCACACAATCGCAGTGTTGTACAGCTTGTTTCATCACCTTTGCGAAGTTGCCGCTCTCTCCGGCTCCCGGAGACGAAGAAGCTGCTTCTTCGCGCAAAGACGATTCTGCCGCTCACAGTGCTCTGCGGTGTGCGCCTTCTGCCGAAAGAGGTCCGGGAGCGCTGCTTAGCTCTGCAGAGCACTGTACCTTCGTCTTTAGCCTCTCTTCTCGTCTACATCTTAGCAAAAAGCTTTTCCACTCTGTCTGGCAAGGAGAAACTGTGCCAGCACAGAAAACATCTCCATCGTGTTCTAGAGGCTGCACGGAGGTCTGCCGAGTGTTTTGCAAGAAGAGAAAGAAAGTTGTCCAAACCAGATTCCAATCGAATGTTCATGTGAATAGAAAAGGCAGGAGAGTGGTCAGGTACTGTTTTCTCTCAGTTGGCAAGCTGCGCACACAATCGCAGTGTTGTACAGCTTGTTTCATCACCTTTGCGAAGCTGCCGCTCTCTCCGGCTCCCGGAGACGAAGAAGCTGCTTCTTCGCGCAAAGACGATTCTGGCGCTCACAGTGTTTTGCGGTGTGCGCCTTCTGCCGAAATAGGCACGGGAGCGGTGCTTAGCTCTGCAGAGCACCGTACCTTCGTCTTTAGCCTCTCTTCTCGTCTACATCTTAGCAAAAAGCTTTTCCACTCTCTCTGGCAAGGAGAAACTGTGCCAGCACAGAAAACATCTCCCATCGTGTTCTAGAGGCTGCACGGAGGTCTGCCGAGTGTTTTGCAAGAAGAGAAAGAAAGTTGTCCAAAACAGATTCCAATCGAATGTTCATGTGAATAGAAAAGGCAGGAGAGTGGTCAGGTACTGTTTTCTCTCAGTTGGCAAGCTGCGCACACAATCGCAGTGTTGTACAGCTTGTTTCATCACCTTTGCGAAGTTGCCGCTCTCTCCGGCTCCCGGAGACGAAGAAGCTGCTTCTTCGCGCAAAGACGATTCTGCCGCTCACACTGCTCTGCGGTGTGCGCCTTCTGCCGAAAGAGGTCCGGGAGCGCTGCTTAGCTCTGCAGAGCACCGTACCTTCGTCTTTAGCCTCTCTTCTCGTCTACATCTTAGCAAAAAGCTTTTCCACTCTCTCTGGCAAGGAGAAACTGTGCCAGCACAGAAAACATCTCCCATCGTGTTCTAGAAGCTGCACGGAGGTCTTTCTAGTGTTTTGCAAGAAGAGAAAGAAAGCTGTCCAAAACAGCTTGCAATCGAATGTTCATGTGAATAGAAAAGGCAGGAGAGTGGTCAGGTACTGTTTTCTCTCAGTTGGCAAGCTGCGCACACAATCGCAGTGTTGTACAGCTTGTTTCATCACCTTGCGAAGTTGCCGCTCTCTCCGGCTCCCGGAGACGAAGAAGCTGCTTCTTCGCGCAAAGACGATTCTGCCGCTCACAGTGCTCTGCGGTGTGCGCCTTCTGCCGAAAGAGGTCCGGGAGCGCTGCTTCGCTCTGCAGAGCACCGTACCTTCGTCTTTAGCCTCTCTTCTCGTCTACATCTTAGCAAAAAGCTTTTCCACTCTGTCTGGCAAGGAGCAACTGTGCCAGCACAAAAAACATCTCCATCGTGTTCTAGAGGCTGCACGGAGGTCTGCCGAGTGTTTTGCAAGAAGAGAAAGAAAGTTGTCCAAACCAGATTCCAATCGAATGTTCATGTGAATAGAAAAGGCAGGAGAGTGGTCAGGTACTGTTTTCTCTCAGTTGGCAAGCTGCGCACACAATCGCAGTGTTGTACAGCTTGTTTCATCACCTTTGCGAAGCTGCCGCTCTCTCCGGCTCCCGGAGACGAAGAAGCTGCTTCTTCGCGCAAAGACGATTCTGGCGCTCACAGTGTTTTGCGGTGTGCGCCTTCTGCCGAAATAGGCACGGGAGCGGTGCTTAGCTCTGCAGAGCACCGTACCTTCGTCTTTAGCCTCTCTTCTCGTCTACATCTTAGCAAAAAGCTTTTCCACTCTGTCTGGCAAGGAGAAACTGTGCCAGCACAGAAAACATCTCCCATCGTGTTCTAGAGGCTGCACGGAGGTCTGCCGAGTGTTTTGCAAGAAGAGAAAGAAAGTTGTCCAAAACAGCTTGCAATCGAATGTTCATGTGAATAGAAAAGGCAGGAGAGTGGTCAGGTACTGTTTTCTCTCAGTTGGCAAGCTGCGCACACAATCGCAGTGTTGTACAGCTTGTTTCATCACCTTTGCCAAGTTGCCGCTCTCTCCGGCTCCCGGAGACGAAGAAGCTGCTTCTTCGCGCAAAGACGATTCTGCCGCTCACAGTGCTCTGCGGTGTGCGCCTTCTGCCGAAAGAGGTCCGGGAGCGCTGCTTAGCTCTGCAGAGCACCGTACCTTCGTCTTTAGCCTCTCTTCTCGTCTACATCTTAGCAAAAAGCTTTTCCACTCTGTCTGGCAAGGAGAAACTGTGCCAGCACAAAAAACATCTCCCACCGTGTTCTAGAAGCTGCACGGAGGTCTTCCTAGTGTTTTGCAAGAAGAGAAAGAAAGTTGTCCAAAACAGCTTGCAATCGAATGTTCATGTCAATAGAAAAGGCAGGAGAGTGGTCAGGTACTGTTTTCTCTCAGTTGGCAAGCTGCGCACACAATCGCAGTGTTGTACAGCTTGTTCAATCACCTTTGCGAAGTTGCCGATTTCTCCGGCTCCCGGAGACGAAGAAGCTGCTTCTTCGCGCAAAGACGATTCTGCCGCTCATAGTGCTCTGCGGTGTTCGGCTTCTGCCGAAAGAGGTCCGGGAGCGGTGCTTAGCTCTGCAGAGCACCGTACCTTCGTCTTTAGCCTCTCTTCTCGTCTACATCTTAGCAAAAAGCTTTTCCACTCTGTCTGGCAAGGAGAAACTGTGCCAGCACAAAAAACATCTCCCATCGTGTTCTAGAAGCTGCACGGAGGTCTTTCTAGTGTTTTGCAAGAAGAGAAAGAAAGCTGTCCAAAACAGCTTGCAATCGAATGTTCATGTGAATAGAAAAGGCAGGAGAGTGGTCAGGTACTGTTTTCTCTCAGTTGGCAAGCTGCGCACACAATCGCAGTGTTGTACAGCTTGTTTCATCACCTTTGCCAAGTTGCCGCTCTCTCCGGCTCCCGGAGACGAAGAAGCTGCTTCTTCGCGCAAAGACGATTCTGCCGCTCACAGTGCTCTGCGGTGTGCGCCTTCTGCCGAAAGAGGTCCGGGAGCGGTGCTTCGCTCTGCAGAGCACCGTACCTTCGTCTTTAGCCTCTCTTCTCGTCTACATCTTAGCAAAAAGCTTTTCCACTCTGTCTGGCAAGGAGCAACTGTGCCAGCACAAAAAACCTCCCCCATCGTGTTCTAGAAGCTGCACGGAGGTCTGCCGAGTGTTTTGCAAGAAGAGAAAGAAAGTTGTCCAAAACAGCTTGCAATCGAATGTTCATGTGAATAGAGAAGGCAGGAGAGTGGTCAGGTACTGTTTTCTCTCAGTTGGCAAGCTGCGCACACAATCGCAGTGTTGTACAGCTTGTTTCATCACCTTTGCGAAGTTGCCGCTCTCTCCGGCTCCCGGAGACGAAGAAGCTGCTTCTTCGCGCAAAGACCATTCTGCCGCTCACTGTGCTCTGCGGTGTGCGCCTTCTGCCGAAAGAGGCACGGGAGCGGTGCTTAGCTCTGCAGAGCACTGTACCTTCGTCTTTAGCCTCTCTTCTCGTCTACATCTTAGCAAAAAGCTTTTCCACTCTGTCTGGCAAGGAGAAACTGTGCCAGCACAGAAAACATCTCCATCGTGTTCTAGAGGCTGCACGGAGGTCTGCCGAGTGTTTTGCAAGAAGAGAAAGAAAGTTGTCCAAAACAGCTTGCAATCGAATGTTCATGTGAATAGAAAAGGCAGGAGAGTGGTCAGGTACTGTTTTCTCTCAGTTGGCAAGCTGCGCACACAATCGCAGTGTTGTACAGCTTGTTTCATCACCTTTGCCAAGTTGCCGCTCTCTCCGGCTCCCGGAGACGAAGAAGCTGCTTCTTCGCGCAAAGACGATTCTGGCGCTCACAGTGTTTTGCGGTGTGCGCCTTCTGCCGAAATAGGCACGGGAGCGGTGCTTAGCTCTGCAGAGCACCGTACCTTCGTCTTTAGCCTCTCTTCTCGTCTACATCTTAGCAAAAAGCTTTTCCACTCTGTCTGGCAAGGAGAAACTGTGCCAGCACAGAAAACATCTCCCATCGTGTTCTAGACGCTGCACGGAGGTCTGCCGAGTGTTTTGCAAGAAGAGAAAGAAGTTGTCCAAAACAGATTCCAATCGAATGTTCATGTGAATAGAAAAGGCAGGAGAGTGGTCAGGTACTGTTTTCTCTCAGTTGGCAAGCTGCGCACACAATCGCAGTGTTGTACAGCTTGTTTCATCACCTTTGCGAAGTTGCCGCTCTCTCCGGCTCCCGGAGACGAAGAAGCTGCTTCTTCGCGCAAAGACGATTCTGCCGCTCACAGTGCTCTGCGGTGTGCGCCTTCTGCCGAAAGAGGTCCGGGAGCGCTGCTTAGCTCTGCAGAGCACCGTACCTTCGTCTTTAGCCTCTCTTCTCGTCTACATCTTAGCAAAAAGCTTTTCCACTCTGTCTGGCAAGGAGAAACTGTGCCAGCACAAAAAACATCTCCCACCGTGTTCTAGAAGCTGCACGGAGGTCTTCCTAGTGTTTTGCAAGAAGAGAAAGAAAGTTGTCCAAAACAGCTTGCAATCGTATGTTCATGTGAATAGAAAAGGCAGGAGAGTGGTCAGGTACTGTTTTCTCTCAGTTGGCAAGCTGCGCACACAATCGCAGTGTTGTACAGCTTGTTTCATCACCTTTGCGAAGTTGCCGATTTCTCCGGCTCCCGGAGACGAAGAAGCTGCTTCTTCGCGCAAAGACGATTCTGCCGCTCACAGTGCTCTGCGGTGTGCGCCTTCTGCCGAAAGAGGTCCGGGAGCGCTGCTTAGCTCTGCAGAGCACCGTACCTTCGTCTTTAGCCTCTCTTCTCGTCTACATCTTAGCAAAAAGCTTTTCCACTCTGTCTGGCAAGGAGAAACTGTGCCAGCACAGAAAACATCTCCCATCGTGTTCTAGAGGCTGCACGGAGGTCTGCCGAGTGTTTTGCAAGAAGAGAAAGAAAGTTGTCCAAAACAGCTTGCAATCGAATGTTCATGTGAATAGAAAGGCAGGAGAGTGGTCAGGTACTGTTTTCTCTCAGTTGGCAAGCTGCGCACACAATCGCAGTGTTGTACAGCTTGTTTCATCACCTTTGCGAAGTTGCCGCTCTCTCCGGCTCCCGGGGACGAAGAAGCTGCTTCTTCGCGCAAAGACGATTCTGCCGCTCACAGTGCTCTGCGGTGTGCGCCTTCTGCCGAAAGCGGTCCGAGAGCGGTGCTTCGCTCTGCAGAGCACCGTACATTCGCCTTTAGCCTCTCTTCTCGTCTACATCTTAGCAAAAAGCTTTTCCACTCTGTCTGGCAAGGAGAAACTGTGCCAGCACAAAAAACATCTCCCACCGTGTTCTAGAAGCTGCACGGAGGTCTTCCTAGTGTTTTGCAAGAAGAGAAAGAAAGTTGTCCAAAACAGCTTGCAATCGAATGTTCATGTCAATAGAAAAGGCAGGAGAGTGGTCAGGTACTGTTTTCTCTCAGTTGGCAAGCTGCGCACACAATCGCAGTGTTGTACAGCTTGTTTCATCACCTTTGCGAAGTTGCCGCTCTCTCCGGCTCCCGGAGACGAAGAAGCTGCTTCTTCGCGCAAAGACGATTCTGCCGCTCACAGTGCTCTGCGGTGTGCGCCTTCTGCCGAAAGAGGTCCGGGAGCGCTGCTTAGCTCTGCAGAGCACTGTACCTTCGTCTTTAGCCTCTCTTCTCGTCTACATCTTAGCAAAAAGCTTTTCCACTCTGTCTGGCAAGGAGAAACTGTGCCAGCACAGAAAACATCTCCATCGTGTTCTAGAGGCTGCACGGAGGTCTGCCCGAGTGTTTTGCAAGAAGAGAAAGAAAGTTGTCCAAACCAGATTCCAATCGAATGTTCATGTGAATAGAAAAGGCAGGAGAGTGGTCAGGTACTGTTTTCTCTCAGTTGGCAAGCTGCGCACACAATCGCAGTGTTGTACAGCTTGTTTCATCACCTTTGCGAAGCTGCCGCTCTCTCCGGCTCCCGGAGACGAAGAAGCTGCTTCTTCGCGCAAAGACGATTCTGGCGCTCACAGTGTTTTGCGGTGTGCGCCTTCTGCCGAAATAGGCACGGGAGCGGTGCTTAGCTCTGCAGAGCACCGTACCTTCGTCTTTAGCCTCTCTTCTCGTCTACATCTTAGCAAAAAGCTTTTCCACTCTCTCTGGCAAGGAGAAACTGTGCCAGCACAGAAAACATCTCCCATCGTGTTCTAGAGGCTGCACGGAGGTCTGCCGAGTGTTTTGCAAGAAGAGAAAGAAAGTTGTCCAAAACAGATTCCAATCGAATGTTCATGTGAATAGAAAAGGCAGGAGAGTGGTCAGGTACTGTTTTCTCTCAGTTGGCAAGCTGCGCACACAATCGCAGTGTTGTACAGCTTGTTTCATCACCTTTGCGAAGTTGCCGCTCTCTCCGGCTCCCGGAGACGAAGAAGCTGCTTCTTCGCGCAAAGACGATTCTGCCGCTCACACTGCTCTGCGGTGTGCGCCTTCTGCCGAAAGAGGTCCGGGAGCGCTGCTTAGCTCTGCAGAGCACCGTACCTTCGTCTTTAGCCTCTCTTCTCGTCTACATCTTAGCAAAAAGCTTTTCCACTCTCTCTGGCAAGGAGAAACTGTGCCAGCACAGAAAACATCTCCCATCGTGTTCTAGAAGCTGCACGGAGGTCTTTCTAGTGTTTTGCAAGAAGAGAAAGAAAGCTGTCCAAAACAGCTTGCAATCGAATGTTCATGTGAATAGAAAAGGCAGGAGAGTGGTCAGGTACTGTTTTCTCTCAGTTGGCAAGCTGCGCACACAATCGCAGTGTTGTACAGCTTGTTTCATCACCTTTGCGAAGTTGCCGCTCTCTCCGGCTCCCGGAGACGAAGAAGCTGCTTCTTCGCGCAAAGACGATTCTGCCGCTCACAGTGCTCTGCGGTGTGCGCCTTCTGCCGAAAGAGGTCCGGGAGCGCTGCTTCGCTCTGCAGAGCACCGTACCTTCGTCTTTAGCCTCTCTTCTCGTCTACATCTTAGCAAAAAGCTTTTCCACTCTGTCTGGCAAGGAGCAACTGTGCCAGCACAAAAAACATCTCCATCGTGTTCTAGAGGCTGCACGGAGGTCTGCCGAGTGTTTTGCAAGAAGAGAAAGAAAGTTGTCCAAACCAGATTCCAATCGAATGTTCATGTGAATAGAAAAGGCAGGAGAGTGGTCAGGTACTGTTTTCTCTCAGTTGGCAAGCTGCGCACACAATCGCAGTGTTGTACAGCTTGTTTCATCACCTTTGCGAAGCTGCCGCTCTCTCCGGCTCCCGGAGACGAAGAAGCTGCTTCTTCGCGCAAAGACGATTCTGGCGCTCACAGTGTTTTGCGGTGTGCGCCTTCTGCCGAAATAGGCACGGGAGCGGTGCTTAGCTCTGCAGAGCACCGTACCTTCGTCTTTAGCCTCTCTTCTCGTCTACATCTTAGCAAAAAGCTTTTCCACTCTGTCTGGCAAGGAGAAACTGTGCCAGCACAGAAAACATCTCCCATCGTGTTCTAGAGGCTGCACGGAGGTCTGCCGAGTGTTTTGCAAGAAGAGAAAGAAAGTTGTCCAAAACAGCTTGCAATCGAATGTTCATGTGAATAGAAAAGGCAGGAGAGTGGTCAGGTACTGTTTTCTCTCAGTTGGCAAGCTGCGCACACAATCGCAGTGTTGTACAGCTTGTTTCATCACCTTTGCCAAGTTGCCGCTCTCTCCGGCTCCCGGAGACGAAGAAGCTGCTTCTTCGCGCAAAGACGATTCTGCCGCTCACAGTGCTCTGCGGTGTGCGCCTTCTGCCGAAAGAGGTCCGGGAGCGCTGCTTAGCTCTGCAGAGCACCGTACCTTCGTCTTTAGCCTCTCTTCTCGTCTACATCTTAGCAAAAAGCTTTTCCACTCTGTCTGGCAAGGAGAAACTGTGCCAGCACAAAAAACATCTCCCACCGTGTTCTAGAAGCTGCACGGAGGTCTTCCTAGTGTTTTGCAAGAAGAGAAAGAAAGTTGTCCAAAACAGCTTGCAATCGAATGTTCATGTCAATAGAAAAGGCAGGAGAGTGGTCAGGTACTGTTTTCTCTCAGTTGGCAAGCTGCGCACACAATCGCAGTGTTGTACAGCTTGTTCAATCACCTTTGCGAAGTTGCCGATTTCTCCGGCTCCCGGAGACGAAGAAGCTGCTTCTTCGCGCAAAGACGATTCTGCCGCTCATAGTGCTCTGCGGTGTTCGGCTTCTGCCGAAAGAGGTCCGGGAGCGGTGCTTAGCTCTGCAGAGCACCGTACCTTCGTCTTTAGCCTCTCTTCTCGTCTACATCTTAGCAAAAAGCTTTTCCACTCTGTCTGGCAAGGAGAAACTGTGCCAGCACAAAAAACATCTCCCATCGTGTTCTAGAAGCTGCACGGAGGTCTTTCTAGTGTTTTGCAAGAAGAGAAAGAAAGCTGTCCAAAACAGCTTGCAATCGAATGTTCATGTGAATAGAAAAGGCAGGAGAGTGGTCAGGTACTGTTTTCTCTCAGTTGGCAAGCTGCGCACACAATCGCAGTGTTGTACAGCTTGTTTCATCACCTTTGCCAAGTTGCCGCTCTCTCCGGCTCCCGGAGACGAAGAAGCTGCTTCTTCGCGCAAAGACGATTCTGCCGCTCACAGTGCTCTGCGGTGTGCGCCTTCTGCCGAAAGAGGTCCGGGAGCGGTGCTTCGCTCTGCAGAGCACCGTACCTTCGTCTTTAGCCTCTCTTCTCGTCTACATCTTAGCAAAAAGCTTTTCCACTCTGTCTGGCAAGGAGCAACTGTGCCAGCACAAAAAACCTCCCCCATCGTGTTCTAGAAGCTGCACGGAGGTCTGCCGAGTGTTTTGCAAGAAGAGAAAGAAAGTTGTCCAAAACAGCTTGCAATCGAATGTTCATGTGAATAGAGAAGGCAGGAGAGTGGTCAGGTACTGTTTTCTCTCAGTTGGCAAGCTGCGCACACAATCGCAGTGTTGTACAGCTTGTTTCATCACCTTTGCGAAGTTGCCGCTCTCTCCGGCTCCCGGAGACGAAGAAGCTGCTTCTTCGCGCAAAGACCATTCTGCCGCTCACTGTGCTCTGCGGTGTGCGCCTTCTGCCGAAAGAGGCACGGGAGCGGTGCTTAGCTCTGCAGAGCACTGTACCTTCGTCTTTAGCCTCTCTTCTCGTCTACATCTTAGCAAAAAGCTTTTCCACTCTGTCTGGCAAGGAGAAACTGTGCCAGCACAGAAAACATCTCCATCGTGTTCTAGAGGCTGCACGGAGGTCTGCCGAGTGTTTTGCAAGAAGAGAAAGAAAGTTGTCCAAAACAGCTTGCAATCGAATGTTCATGTGAATAGAAAAGGCAGGAGAGTGGTCAGGTACTGTTTTCTCTCAGTTGGCAAGCTGCGCACACAATCGCAGTGTTGTACAGCTTGTTTCATCACCTTTGCCAAGTTGCCGCTCTCTCCGGCTCCCGGAGACGAAGAAGCTGCTTCTTCGCGCAAAGACGATTCTGCCGCTCACAGTGCTCTGCGGTGTGCGCCTTCTGCCGAAAGAGGTCCGGGAGCGGTGCTTCGCTCTGCAGAGAACCGTACCTTCGTCTTTAGCCTCTCTTCTCGTCTACATCTTAGCAAAAAGCTTTTCCACTCTGTCTGGCAAGGAGCAACTGTGCCAGCACAAAAAATATCTCCCATCGTGTTCTAGAGGCTGCACGGAGGTCTGCCGAGTGTTTTGCAAGAAGAGAAAGAAAGTTGTCCAAAACAGCTTCCAAACGAATGTTCATGTGAATAGAAAAGGCAGGAGAGTGGTCAGGTACTGTTTTCTCTCAGTTGGCAAGCTGCACACAAAATCGCAGTGTTGTACAGCTTGTTTCATTACCTTTGCGAAGTTGCCGCTCTCTCCAGCTCCCGGAGACGAAGAAGCTGCTTCTTCGCGCAAAGACGATTCTGCCGCTCACAGTGTTTTGCGGTGTGCGCCTTCTGCCGAAAGAGGTCCGGGAGCGGTGCTTAGCTCTGCAGAGCACCGTACCTTCGTCTTTAGCCTCTCTTCTCGTCTACATCTTAGCAAAAAGCTTTTCCACTCTGTCTGGCAAGGAGAAACTGTGCCAGCACAGAAAACATCTCCCATCGTGTTCTAGAGGCTGCACGGAGGTCTGCCGAGTGTTTTGCAAGAAGAGAAAGAAAGTTGTCAAAAACAGCTTGCAATCGAATGTTCATGTGAATAGAAAAGGCAGGAGAGTGGTCAGGTACTGTTTTCTCTCAGTTGGCAAGCTGCGCACACAATCGCAGTGTTGTACAGCTTGTTTCATCACCTTTGCCAAGTTGCCGCTCTCTCCGGCTCCCGGAGACGAAGAAGCTGCTTCTTCGCGCAAAGACGATTCTGCCGCTCACAGTGCTCTGCGGTGTGCGCCTTCTGCCGAAAGAGGTCCGGGAGCGCTGCTTAGCTCTGCAGAGCACCGTACCTTCGTCTTTAGCCTCTCTTCTCGTCTACATCTTAGCAAAAAGCTTTTCCACTCTGTCTGGCAAGGAGAAACTGTGCCAGCACAAAAAACATCTCCCATCGTGTTCTAGAAGCTGCACGGAGGTCTGCCGAGTGTTTTGCAAGAAGAGAAAGAAAGTTGTCCAAAACAGCTTGCAATCGAATGTTCATGTGAATAGAGAAGGCAGGAGAGTGGTCAGGTACTGTTTTCTCTCAGTTGGCAAGCTGCGCACACAATCGCAGTGTTGTACAGCTTGTTTCATCACCTTTGCCAAGTTGCCGCTCTCTCCGGCTCCCGGAGACGAAGAAGCTGCTTCTTCGCGCAAAGACGATTCTGCCGCTCACAGTGCTCTGCGGTGTGCGCCTTCTGCCGAAAGAGGCACGGGAGCGGTGCTTAGCTCTGCAGAGCACCGTACCTTCGTCTTTAGCCTCTCTTCTCGTCTACATCTTAGCAAAAAGCTTTTCCACTCTGTCTGGCAAGGAGAAACTGTGCCAGCACAAAAAATATCTCCCATCGTGTTCTAGAGGCTGCACGGAGGTCTGCCGAGTGTTTTGCAAGAAGAGAAAGAAAGTTGTCCAAAACAGCTTGCAATCGAATGTTCATGTGAATAGAAAAGGCAGGAGAGTGGTCAGGTACTGTTTTCTCTCAGTTGGCAAGCTGCGCACACAATCGCAGTGTTGTACAGCTTGTTTCATCACCTTTGCGAAGTTGCCGCTCTCTCCGGCTCCCGGAGACGAAGAAGCTGCTTCTTCGCGCAAAGACGATTCTGCCGCTCACAGTGCTCTGCGGTGTGCGCCTTCTGCCGAAAGAGGTCCGGGAGCGGTGCTTAGCTCTGCAGAGCACCGTACCTTCGTCTTTAGCCTCTCTTCTCGTCTACATCTTAGCAAAAAGCTTTTCCACTCTGTCTGGCAAGGAGAAACTGTGCCAGCACAAAAAACATCTCCCACCGTGTTCTAGAAGCTGCACGGAGGTCTTTCTAGTGTTTTGCAAGAAGAGAAAGAAAGTTATCCAAAACAGCTTGCAATCGAATGTTCATGTGAATAGAAAAGGCAGGAGAGTGGTCAGGTACTGTTTTCTCTCAGTTGGCAAGCTGCGCACACAATCGCAGTGTTGTACAGCTTGTTTCATCACCTTTGCGAAGTTGCCGCTCTCTCCGGCTCCCGGAGACGAAGAAGCTGCTTCTTCGCGCAAAGACGATTCTGCCGCTCACAGTGCTCTGCGGTGTGCGCCTTCTGCCGAAAGAGGTCCGGGATCGCTGCTTCGCTCTGCAGAGCACCGTACCTTCGTCTTTAGCCTCTCTTCTCGTCTACATCTTAGCAAAAAGCTTTTCCACTCTGTCTGGCAAGGAGAAACTGTGCCAGCACAAAAAACATCTCCCATCGTGTTCTAGAAGCTGCACGGAGGTCTGCCGAGTGTTTTGCAAGAAGAGAAAAAAGTTGTCATAAACAGCTTGCAATGAATGTTCATGTGAATAGAGAAGGCAGGAGAGTGGTCAGGTACTGTTTTCTCTCACTTGGCAAGCTGCGCACACAATCGCAGTGTTGTACAGCTTGTTTCATCACCTTTGCCAAGTTGCCGCTCTCTCCGGCTCCCGGAGACGAAGAAGCTGCTTCTTCGCGCAAAGACGATTCTGCCGCTCACAGTGCTCTGCGGTGTGCGCCTTCTGCCGAAAGAGGCACGGGAGCGGTGCTTAGCTCTGCAGAGCACCGTACCTTCGTCTTTAGCCTCTCTTCTCGTCTACATCTTAGCAAAAAGCTTTTCCACTCTGTCTGGCAAGGAGAAACTGTGCCAGCACAGAAAACATCTCCCATCGTGTTCTAGAAGCTGCACGGAGGTCTGCCGAGTGTTTTACAAGAAGAGAAAGAAAGTTGTCCAAAACAGCTTGCAATCGAATGTTCATGTCAATAGAAAAGGCAGGAGAGTGGTCAGGTACTGTTTTCTCTCAGTTGGCAAGCTGCGCACACAATCGCAGTGTTGTACAGCTTGTTTCATCACCTTTGCCAAGTTGCCGCTCTCTCCGGCTCCCGGAGACGAAGAAGCTGCTTCTTCGCGCAAAGACGATTCTGCCGCTCACAGTGCTCTGCGGTGTGCGCCTTCTGCCGAAAGAGGTCCGGGAGCGGTGCTTAGCTCTGCAGAGCACCGTACCTTCGTCTTTAGCCTCTCTTCTCGTCTACATCTTAGCAAAAAGCTTTTCCACTCTGTCTGGCAAGGAGAAACTGTGCCAGCACAGAAAACATCTCCCATCGTGTTCTAGAAGCTGCACGGAGGTCTGCCGAGTGTTTTACAAGAAGAGAAAGAAAGTTGTCCAAAACAGCTTGCAATCGAATGTTCATGTGAATAGAAAGGCAGGAGAGTGGTCAGGTACTGTTTTCTCTCAGTTGGCAAGCTGCACACAAAATCGCAGTGTTGTACAGCTTGTTTCATCACCTTTGCGAAGTTGCCGCTCTCTCCGGCTCCCGGAGACGAAGAAGCTGCTTCTTCGCGCAAAGACGATTCTGCCGCTCACACTGCTCTGCGGTGTGCGCCTTCTGCCGAAAGAGGCACGGGAGCGGTGCTTAGCTCTGCAGAGCACTGTACCTTCGTCTTTAGCCTCTCTTCTCGTCTACATCTTAGCAAAAAGCTTTTCCACTCTGTCTGGCAAGGAGAAACTGTGCCAGCACAGAAAACATCTCCCATCGTGTTCTAGAGGCTGCACGGAGGTCTTTCTAGTGTTTTGCAAGAAGAGAAAGAAAGTTGTCCAAAACAGCTTCCAATCGAATGTTCATGTCAATAGAAAAGGCAGGAGAGTGGTCAGGTACTGTTTTCTCTCAGTTGGCAAGCTGCGCACACAATCGCAGTGTTGTACAGCTTGTTTCATCACCTTTGCGAAGTTGCCGCTCTCTCCGGCTCCCGGAGACGAAGAAGCTGCTTCTTCGCGCAAAGACGATTCTGCCGCTCACAGTGCTCTGCGGTGTCCGCCTTCTGCCGAAAGAGGTCCGGGAGCGGTGCTTAGCTCTGCAGAGCACCGTACCTTCGTCTTTAGCCTCTCTTCTCGTCTACATCTTAGCAAAAAGCTTTTCCACTCTGTCTGGCAAGGAGAAACTGTGCCAGCACAGAAAACATCTCCCATCGTGTTCTAGAGGCTGCACGGAGGTCTGCCGAGTGTTTTGCAAGAAGAGAAAGAAAGTTGTCCAAACCAGATTCCAATCGAATGTTCATGTCAATAGAAAAGGCAGGAGAGTGGTCAGGTACTGTTTTCTCTCAGTTGGCAAGCTGCGCACACAATCGCAGTGTTGTACAGCTTGTTTCATCACCTTTGCGAAGTTGCCGCTCTCTCCGGCTCCCGGAGACGAAGAAGCTGCTTCTTCGCGCAAAGACGATTCTGCCGCTCACAGTGCTCTGCGGTGTGCGGCTTCTGCCGAAAGAGGTCCGGGAGCGCTGCTTAGCTCTGCAGAGCACCGTACCTTCGTCTTTAGCCTCTCTTCTCGTCTACATCTTAGCAAAAAGCTTTTCCACTCTCTCTGGCAAGGAGAAACTGTGCCAGCACAAAAAACATCTCCCATCGTGTTCTAGAAGCTGCACGGAAGTCTGCCGAGTGTTTTGCAAGAAGAGAAAGAAAGTTGTCCAAAACAGCTTGCAATCGAATGTTCATGTGAATAGAAAAGGCAGGAGAGTGGTCAGGTACTGTTTTCTCTCAGTTGGCAAGCTGCGCACACAATCGCAGTGTTGTACAGCTTGTTTCATCACCTTTGCGAAGTTGCCGCTCTCTCCGGCTCCCGGAGACGAAGAAGCTGCTTCTTCGCGCAAAGACGATTCTGCCGCTCACAGTGCTCTGCGGTGTGCGCCTTCTGCCGAAAGAGGCACGGGAGCAGTGCTTAGCTCTGCAGAGCACCGTACCTTCGTCTTTAGCCTCTCTTCTCGTCTACATCTTAGCAAAAAGCTTTTCCACTCTGTCTGGCAAGGAGAAACTGTGCCAGCACAGAAAACATCTCCCATCGTGTTCTAGAGGCTGCATGGAGGTCTGCCGAGTGTTTTGCAAGAAGAGAAAGAAAGTTGTCCAAACCAGATTCCAATCGAATGTTCATGTCAATAGAAAAGGCAGGAGAGTGGTCAGGTACTGTTTTCTCTCAGTTGGCAAGCTGCGCACACAATCGCAGTGTTGTACAGCTTGTTTCATCACCTTTGCCAAGTTGCCGCTCTCTCCGGCTCCCGGAGACGAAGAAGCTGCTTCTTCGCGCAAAGACGATTCTGCCGCTCACAGTGCTCTGCGGTGTGCGGCTTCTGCCGAAAGAGGTCCGGGAGCGCTGCTTAGCTCTGCAGAGCACCGTACCTTCGTCTTTAGCCTCTCTTCTCGTCTACATCTTAGCAAAAAGCTTTTCCACTCTCTCTGGCAAGGAGAAACTGTGCCAGCACAAAAAACATCTCCCATCGTGTTCTAGAAGCTGCACGGAGGTCTGCCGAGTGTTTTGCAAGAAGAGAAAGAAAGTTGTCCAAAACAGCTTGCAATCGAATGTTCATGTGAATAGAAAAGGCAGGAGAGTGGTCAGGTACTGTTTTCTCTCAGTTGGCAAGCTGCGCACACAATCGCAGTGTTGTAGAGCTTGTTTCATCACCTTTGCGAAGTTGCCGCTCTCTCTGGCTCCCGGAGACGAAGAAGCTGCTTCTTCGCGCAAAGACGATTCTGCCGCTCACAGTGCTCTGCGGTGTGCGCCTTCTGCCGAAAGAGGCACGGGAGCAGTGCTTAGCTCTGCAGAGCACCGTACCTTCGTCTTTAGCCTCTCTTCTCGTCTACATCTTAGCAAAAAGCTTTTCCACTCTGTCTGGCAAGGAGCAACTGTGCCAGCACAAAAAACATCTCCCATCGTGTTCTAGAAGCTGCACGGAGGTCTGCCGAGTGTTTTGCAAGAAGAGAAAGAAAGTTGTCCAAAACAGCTTGCAATCGAATGTTCATGTGAATAGAGAAGGCAGGAGAGTGGTCAGGTACTGTTTTCTCTCAGTTGGCAAGCTGCGCACACAATGGCAGTGTTGTACAGCTTGTTTCATCACCTTTGCGAAGTTGCCGATTTCTCCGGCTCCCGGAGACGAAGAAGCTGCTTCTTCGCGCAAAGACGATTCTGCCGCTCACAGTGCTCTGCGGTGTGCGCCTTCTGCCGAAAGAGGTCCGGGAGCGCTGCTTAGCTCTGCAGAGCACCGTACCTTCGTCTTTAGCCTCTCTTCTCGTCTACATCTTAGCAAAAAGCTTTTCCACTCTGTCTGGCAAGGAGAAACTGTGCCAGCACAAAAAATATCTCCCATCCTGTTCTAGACGCTGCACGGAGGTCTTTCTAGTGTTTTGCAAGAAGAGAAAGAAAGTTGTCCAAAACAGCTTGCAATCGAATGTTCATGTGAATAGAAAAGGCAGGAGAGTGGTCAGGTACTGTTTTCTCTCAGTTGGCAAGCTGCGCACACAATCGCAGTGTTGTACAGCTTGTTTCATCACCTTTGCGAAGTTGCCGCTCTCTCCGGCTCCCGGAGACGAAGAAGCTGCTTCTTCGCGCAAAGACGATTCTGCCGCTCACACTGCTCTGCGGTGTGCGGCTTCTGCCGAAAGAGGCACGGGAGCAGTGCTTAGCTCTGCAGAGCACCGTACCTTCGTCTTTAGCCTCTCTTCTCGTCTACATCTTAGCAAAAAGCTTTTCCACTCTGTCTGGCAAGGAGAAACTGTGCCAGCACAGAAAACATCTCCCATCGTGTTCTAGAGGCTGCACGGAGGTCTGCCGAGTGTTTTACAAGAAGAGAAAGAAAGTTGTCCAAAACAGCTTGCAATCGAATGTTCATGTGAATAGAAAGGCAGGAGAGTGGTCAGGTACTCTTTTCTCTCAGTTGGCAAGCTGCGCACAAAATCGCAGTGTTGTACAGCTTGTTTCATCACCTTTGCTAAGTTGCCGCTCTCTCCAGCTCCCGGAGACGTTAAGCTGCTTCTTCGCGCAAAGACGATTCTGCCGCTCACACTGCTCTGCGGTGTGATGCTTCTGCCGAAAGAGGTCCGGGAGCGGTGCTTAGCTCTGCAGAGCACCGTACCTTCGTCTTTAGCCTCTCTTCTCGTCTACATCTTAGCAAAAAGCTTTTCCACTCTGTCTGGCAAGGAGAAACTGTGCCAGCACAGAAAACATCTCCCATCGTGTTCTAGAAGCTGCACTGAGGTCTGCCGAGTGTTTTACAAGAAGAGAAAGAAAGTTGTCCAAAACAGCTTGCAATCGAATGTTCATGTCAATAGAAAAGGCAGGAGAGTGGTCAGGTACTGTTTTCTCTCAGTTGGCAAGCTGCGCACACAATCGCAGTGTTGTACAGCTTGTTTCATCACCTTTGCCAAGTTGCCGCTCTCTCCGGCTCCCGGAGACGAAGAAGCTGCTTCTTCGCGCAAAGACGATTCTGCCGCTCACAGTGCTCTGCGGTGTGCGCCTTCTGCCGAAAGAGGTCCGGGAGCGCTGCTTAGCTCTGCAGAGCACCGTACCTTCGTCTTTAGCCTCTCTTCTCGTCTACATCTTAGCAAAAAGCTTTTCCACTCTGTCTGGCAAGGAGAAACTGTGCCAGCACAAAAAATATCTCCCATCGTGTTCTAGACGCTGCACGGAGGTCTGCCGAGTGTTTTGCAAGAAGAGAAAGAAAGTTGTCCAAAACAGCTTACAATGGAATGTTCATGTGAATAGAAAAGGCAGGAGAGTGGTCAGGTACTGTTTTCTCTCAGTTGGCAAGCTGCGCACACAATCGCAGTGTTGTACAGCTTGTTTCATCACCTTTGCCAAGTTGCCGCTCTCTCCGGCTCCCGGAGACGAAGAAGCTGCTTCTTCGCGCAAAGACGATTCTGCCGCTCACAGTGTTCTGCGGTGTGCGGCTTCTGCCGAAAGAGGCACGGGAGCGGTGCTTAGCTCTGCAGAGCACCGTACCTTCGTCTTTAGCCTCTCTTCTCGTCTACATCTTAGCAAAAAGCTTTTCCACTCTGTCTGGCAAGGAGAAACTGTGCCAGCACAGAAAACATCTCCCATCGTGTTCTAGAGGCTGCACGGAGGTCTGCCGAGTGTTTTGCAAGAAGAGAAAGAAAGTTGTCCAAAACAGCTTCCAATCGAATGTTCATGTCAATAGAAAAGGCAGGAGAGTGGTCAGGTACTGTTTTCTCTCAGTTGGCAAGCTGCGCACACAATCGCAGTGTTGTACAGCTTGTTTCATCACCTTTGCCAAGTTGCCGCTCTCTCCGGCTCCCGGAGACGAAGAAGCTGCTTCTTCGCGCAAAGACGATTCTGCCGCTCACAGTGCTCTGCGGTGTGCGGCTTCTGCCGAAAGAGGTCCGGGAGCGCTGCTTAGCTCTGCAGAGCACCGTACCTTCGTCTTTAGCCTCTCTTCTCGTCTACATCTTAGCAAAAAGCTTTTCCACTCTGTCTGGCAAGGAGAAACTGTGCCAGCACAAAAAACATCTCCCATCGTGTTCTAGGGGCTGCACGGAGGTCTGCCAAATGTTTTGCAAGAAGAGAAAGAAAGTTGTCCAAAACAGCTTGCAATCGAATGTTCATGTCAATAGAAAAGGCAGGAGAGTGGTCAGGTACTGTTTTCTCTCAGTTGGCAAGCTGCGCACACAATCGCAGTGTTGTACAGCTTGTTTCATCACCTTTGCGAAGTTGCCGCTCTCTCCGGCTCCCGGAGACGAAGAAGCTGCTTCTTCGCGCAAAGACGATTCTGCCGCTCACAGTGCTCTGCGGTGTGCGGCTTCTGCCGAAAGAGGTCCGGGAGCGGTGCTTATCTCTGCAGAGCACCGTACCTTCGTCTTTAGCCTCTCTTCTCGTCTACATCTTAGCAAAAAGCTTTTCCACTCTGTCTGGCAAGGAGAAACTGTGCCAGCACAAAAAACATCTCCCATCGTGTTCTAGAGGCTGCACGGAGGTCTGCCGAGTGTTTTGCAAGAAGAGAAAGAAAGTTGTCCAAAACAGCTTCCAATCGAATGTTCATGTCAATAGAAAAGGCAGGAGAGTGGTCAGGTACTGTTTTCTCTCAGTTGGCAAGCTGCGCACACAATCGCAGTGTTGTACAGCTTGTTTCATCACCTTTGCGAAGTTGCCGCTCTCTCCGGCTCCCGGAGACGAAGAAGCTGCTTCTTCGCGCAAAGACGATTCTGCCGCTCACAGTGCTCTGCGGTGTGCGCCTTCTGCCGAAAGAGGTCCGGGAGCGGTGCTTAGCTCTGCAGAGCACCGTACCTTCCTCTTTAGCCTCTCTTCTCGTCTACATCTTAGCAAAAAGCTTTTCCACTCTGTCTGGCAAGGAGAAACTGTGCCAGCACAGAAAACATCTCCCATCGTGTTCTAGAGGCTGCACGGAGGTCTGCCGAGTGTTTTGCAAGAAGAGAAAGAAAGTTGTCCAAACCAGATTCCAATCGAATGTTCATGTCAATAGAAAAGGCAGGAGAGTGGTCAGGTACTGTTTTCTCTCAGTTGGCAAGCTGCGCACACAATCGCAGTGTTGTACAGCTTGTTTCATCACCTTTGCCAAGTTGCCGCTCTCTCCGGCTCCCGGAGACGAAGAAGCTGCTTCTTCGCGCAAAGACGATTCTGCCGCTCACAGTGCTCTGCGGTGTGCGGCTTCTGCCGAAAGAGGTCCGGGAGCGCTGCTTAGCTCTGCAGAGCACCGTACCTTCGTCTTTAGCCTCTCTTCTCGTCTACATCTTAGCAAAAAGCTTTTCCACTCTGTCTGGCAAGGAGAAACTGTGCCAGCACAAAAAACATCTCCCACCGTGTTCTAGAAGCTGCACGGAGGTCTTTCTAGTGTTTTGCAAGAAGAGAAAGAAAGTTGTCCAAAACAGCTTCCAATCGAATGTTCATGTCAATAGAAAAGGCAGGAGAGTGGTCAGGTACTGTTTTCTCTCAGTTGGCAAGCTGCGCACACAATCGCAGTGTTGTACAGCTTGTTTCATCACCTTTGCGAAGTTGCCGCTCTCTCAGCTCCCGGAGACGAAGAAGCTGCTTCTTCGCGCAAAGACAATTCTGCCGCTCACAGTGTACTGCGGTGTGCGCCTTCTGCCGAAAGAGGTCCGGGAGCGGTGCTTAGCTCTGCAGAGCACCGTACCTTCGTCTTTAGCCTCTCTTCTCGTCTACATCTTAGCAAAAAGCTTTTCCACTCTGTCTGGCAAGGAGAAACTGTGCCAGCACAGAAAACATCTCCCACCGTGTTCTAGAGGCTTCACGGAGGTCTGCCGAGTGTTTTGCAAGAAGAGAAAGAAAGTTGTCCAAAACAGATTCCAATCGAATGTTCATGTGAATAGAAAAGGCAGGAGAGTGGTCAGGTACTGTTTTCTCTCAGTTGGCAAGCTGCGCACACAATCGCAGTGTTGTACAGCTTGTTTCATCACCTTTGCGAAGTTGCCGCTCTCTCCGGCTCCCGGAGACGAAGAAGCTGCTTCTTCGCGCAAAGACGATTCTGGCGCTCACAGTGTTTTGCGGTGTGCGCCTTCGGCCGAAAGAGGTCCGGGAGCGGTGCTTAGCTCTGCAGAGCACCGTACCTTCGTCTTTAGCCTCTCTTCTCGTCTACATCTTAGCAAAAAGCTTTTCCACTCTGTCTGGCAAGGAGAAACTGTGCCAGCACAGAAAACATCTCCCATCGTGTTCTAGAGGCTGCACGGAGGTCTGCCGAGTGTTTTGCAAGAAGAGAAAGAAAGTTGTCCAAAACAGCTTGCAATCGAATGTTCATGTGAATAGAAAAGGCAGGAGAGTGGTCAGGTACTGTTTTCTCTCAGTTGGCAAGCTGCGCACACAATCGCAGTGTTGTACAGCTTGTTTCATCACCTTTGCCAAGTTGCCGCTCTCTCCGGCTCCCGGAGACGAAGAAGCTGCTTCTTCGCGCAAAGACGATTCTGCCGCTCACACTGCTCTGCGGTGTGCGGCTTCTGCCGAAAGAGGTCCGGGAGCGCTGCTTAGCTCTGCAGAGCACCGTACCTTCGTCTTTAGCCTCTCTTCTCGTCTACATCTTAGCAAAAAGCTTTTCCACTCTGTCTGGCAAGGAGAAACTGTGCCAGCACAAAAAACATCTCCCACCGTGTTCTAGGAGCTGCACGGAGGTTTTTCTAGTGTTTTGCAAGAAGAGAAAGAAAGTTGTCCAAAACAGCTTGCAATCGAATGTTCATGTCAATAGAAAAGGCAGGAGAGTGGTCAGGTACTGTTTTCTCTCAGTTGGCAAGCTGCGCACACAATCGCAGTGTTGTACAGCTTGTTTCATCACCTTTGCGAAGTTGCCGCTCTCTCCGGCTCCCGGAGACGAAGAAGCTGCTTCTTCGCGCAAAGACGATTCTGCCGCTCACAGTGCTCTGCGGTGTGCGCCTTCTGCCGAAAGAGGCACGGGAGCGGTGCTTAGCTCTGCAGAGCACTGTACCTTCGTCTTTAGCCTCTCTTCTCGTCTACATCTTAGCAAAAAGCTTTTCCACTCTGTCTGGCAAGGAGAAACTGTGCCAGCACAGAAAACATCTCCCATCGTGTTCTAGAGGCTGCACGGAGGTCTGCCGAGTGTTTTGCAAGAAGAGAAAGAAAGTTGTCCAAAACAGCTTCCAATCGAATGTTCATGTCAATAGAAAAGGCAGGAGAGTGGTCAGGTACTGTTTTCTCTCAGTTGGCAAGCTGCGCACACAATCGCAGTGTTGTACAGCTTGTTTCATCACCTTTGCGAAGTTGCCGCTCTCTCCGGCTCCCGGAGACGAAGAAGCTGCTTCTTCGCGCAAAGACGATTCTGCCGCTCACAGTGCTCTGCGGTGTCCGCCTTCTGCCGAAAGAGGTCCGGGAGCGGTGCTTAGCTCTGCAGAGCACCGTACCTTCGTCTTTAGCCTCTCTTCTCGTCTACATCTTAGCAAAAAGCTTTTCCACTCTGTCTGGCAAGGAGAAACTGTGCCAGCACAGAAAACATCTCCCATCGTGTTCTAGAGGCTGCATGGAGGTCTGCCGAGTGTTTTGCAAGAAGAGAAAGAAAGTTGTCCAAACCAGATTCCAATCGAATGTTCATGTCAATAGAAAAGGCAGGAGAGTGGTCAGGTACTGTTTTCTCTCAGTTGGCAAGCTGCGCACACAATCGCAGTGTTGTACAGCTTGTTTCATCACCTTTGCCAAGTTGCCGCTCTCTCCGGCTCCCGGAGACGAAGAAGCTGCTTCTTCGCGCAAAGACGATTCTGCCGCTCACAGTGCTCTGCGGTGTGCGGCTTCTGCCGAAAGAGGTCCGGGAGCGCTGCTTAGCTCTGCAGAGCACCGTACCTTCGTCTTTAGCCTCTCTTCTCGTCTACATCTTAGCAAAAAGCTTTTCCACTCTGTCTGGCAAGGAGAAACTGTGCCAGCACAAAAAACATCTCCCACCGTGTTCTAGAAGCTGCACGGAGGTCTTTCTAGTGTTTTGCAAGAAGAGAAAGAAAGTTGTCCAAAACAGCTTGCAATCGAATGTTCATGTGAATAGAAAAGGCAGGAGAGTGGTCAGGTACTGTTTTCTCTCAGTTGGCAAGCTGCGCACACAATCGCAGTGTTGTACAGCTTGTTTCATCACCTTTGCGAAGTTGCCGCTCTCTCCGGCTCCAGGAGACGAAGAAGCTGCTTCTTCGCGCAAAGACGATTCTGCCGCTCACAGTGCTCTGCGGTGTGCGCCTTCTGCCGAAAGAGGTCCGGGAGCGCTGCTTAGCTCTGCAGAGCACCGTACCTTCGTCTTTAGCCTCTCTTCTCGTCTACATCTTAGCAAAAAGCTTTTCCACTCTGTCTGGCAAGGAGAAACTGTGCCAGCACAGAAAACATCTCCCATCGTGTTCTAGAGGCTGCACGGAAGTCTGCCGAGTGTTTTGCAAGAAGAGAAAGAAAGTTGTCCAAAACAGCTTCCAATCGAATGTTCATGTCAATAGAAAAGGCAGGAGAGTGGTCAGGTACTGTTTTCTCTCAGTTGGCAAGCTGCGCACACAATCGCAGTGTTGTACAGCTTGTTTCATCACCTTTGCCAAGTTGCCGCTCTCTCCGGCTCCCGGAGACGAAGAAGCTGCTTCTTCGCGCAAAGACGATTCTGGCGCTCACAGTGTCTTGCGGTGTGCGGCTTCTGCCGAAAGAGGTCCGGGAGCGCTGCTTAGCTCTGCAGAGCACCGTACCTTCGTCTTTAGCCTCTCTTCTCGTCTACATCTTAGCAAAAAGCTTTTCCACTCTCTCTGGCAAGGAGAAACTGTGCCAGCACAAAAAACATCTCCCATCGTGTTCTAGAAGCTGCACGGAGGTCTGCCGAGTGCTTTGCAAGAAGAGAAAGAAAGTTGTCCAAAACAGCTTGCAATCGAATGTTCATGTGAATAGAAAAGGCAGGAGAGTGGTCAGGTACTGTTTTCTCTCAGTTGGCAAGCTGCGCACACAATCGCAGTGTTGTACAGCTTGTTTCATCACCTTTGCCAAGTTGCCGCTCTCTCCGGCTCCCGGAGACGAAGAAGCTGCTTCTTCGCGCAAAGACGATTCTGCCGCTCACAGTGCTCTGCGGTGTGCGCCTTCTGCCGAAAGAGGCACGGGAGCAGTGCTTAGCTCTGCAGAGCACCGTACCTTCGTCTTTAGCCTCTCTTCTCGTCTACATCTTAGCAAAAAGCTTTTCCACTCTGTCTGGCAAGGAGAAACTGTGCCAGCACAAAAAATATCTCCCATCGTGTTCTTGACGCTGCACGGGGGTCTGCCGAGTGTTTTGCAAGAAGAGAAAGAAAGTTGTCCAAAACAGCTTGCAATCGAAAGTTCATGTGAATAGAAAAGGCAGGAGAGTGGTCAGGTACTGTTTTCTCTCAGTTGGCAAGCTGCGCACACAATCGCAGTGTTGTACAGCTTGTTTCATCACCTTTGCCAAGTTGCCGCTCTCTCCGGCTCCCGGAGACGAAGAAGCTGCTTCTTCGCGCAAAGACGATTCTGGCGCTCACAGTGTCTTGCGGTGTGCGGCTTCTGCCGAAAGAGGTCTGGGAGCGCTGCTTAGCTCTGCAGAGCACCGTACCTTCGTCTTTAGCCTCTCTTCTCGTCTACATCTTAGCAAAAAGCTTTTCCACTCTGTCTGGCAAGGAGAAACTGTGCCAGCACAGAAAACATCTCCCATCATGTTCTAGAGGCTGCACGGAGGTCTTTCTAGTGTTTTGCAAGAAGAGAAAGAAAGTTGTCCAAAACAGCTTGCAATCGAATGTTCATGTGAATAGAAAAGGCAGGAGAGTGGTCAGGTACTGTTTTCTCTCAGTTGGCAAGCTGCGCACACAATCGCAGTGTTGTACAGCTTGTTTCATCACCTTTGCCAAGTTGCCGCTCTCTCCGGCTCCCGGAGACGAAGAAGCTGCTTCTTCGCGCAAAGACGATTCTGCCGCTCACACTGCTCTGCGGTGTGCGGCTTCTGCCGAAAGAGGTCCGGGAGCGCTGCTTAGCTCTGCAGAGCACCGTACCTTCGTCTTTAGCCTCTCTTCTCGTCTACATCTTAGCAAAAAGCTTTTCCACTCTGTCTGGCAAGGAGAAACTGTGCCAGCACAAAAAACATCTCCCACCGTGTTCTAGGAGCTGCACGGAGGTTTTTCTAGTGTTTTGCAAGAAGAGAAAGAAAGTTGTCCAAAACAGCTTGCAATCGAATGTTCATGTCAATAGAAAAGGCAGGAGAGTGGTCAGGTACTGTTTTCTCTCAGTTGGCAAGCTGCGCACACAATCGCAGTGTTGTACAGCTTGTTTCATCACCTTTGCGAAGTTGCCGCTCTCTCCGGCTCCCGGAGACGAAGAAGCTGCTTCTTCGCGCAAAGACGATTCTGCCGCTCACAGTGCTCTGCGGTGTGCGCCTTCTGCCGAAAGAGGCACGGGAGCGGTGCTTAGCTCTGCAGAGCACTGTACCTTCGTCTTTAGCCTCTCTTCTCGTCTACATCTTAGCAAAAAGCTTTTCCACTCTGTCTGGCAAGGAGAAACTGTGCCAGCACAGAAAACATCTCCCATCGTGTTCTAGAGGCTGCACGGAGGTCTGCCGAGTGTTTTGCAAGAAGAGAAAGAAAGTTGTCCAAAACAGCTTCCAATCGAATGTTCATGTCAATAGAAAAGGCAGGAGAGTGGTCAGGTACTGTTTTCTCTCAGTTGGCAAGCTGCGCACACAATCGCAGTGTTGTACAGCTTGTTTCATCACCTTTGCGAAGTTGCCGCTCTCTCCGGCTCCCGGAGACGAAGAAGCTGCTTCTTCGCGCAAAGACGATTCTGCCGCTCACAGTGCTCTGCGGTGTCCGCCTTCTGCCGAAAGAGGTCCGGGAGCGGTGCTTAGCTCTGCAGAGCACCGTACCTTCGTCTTTAGCCTCTCTTCTCGTCTACATCTTAGCAAAAAGCTTTTCCACTCTGTCTGGCAAGGAGAAACTGTGCCAGCACAGAAAACATCTCCCATCGTGTTCTAGAGGCTGCATGGAGGTCTGCCGAGTGTTTTGCAAGAAGAGAAAGAAAGTTGTCCAAACCAGATTCCAATCGAATGTTCATGTCAATAGAAAAGGCAGGAGAGTGGTCAGGTACTGTTTTCTCTCAGTTGGCAAGCTGCGCACACAATCGCAGTGTTGTACAGCTTGTTTCATCACCTTTGCCAAGTTGCCGCTCTCTCCGGCTCCCGGAGACGAAGAAGCTGCTTCTTCGCGCAAAGACGATTCTGCCGCTCACAGTGCTCTGCGGTGTGCGGCTTCTGCCGAAAGAGGTCCGGGAGCGCTGCTTAGCTCTGCAGAGCACCGTACCTTCGTCTTTAGCCTCTCTTCTCGTCTACATCTTAGCAAAAAGCTTTTCCACTCTGTCTGGCAAGGAGAAACTGTGCCAGCACAAAAAACATCTCCCACCGTGTTCTAGAAGCTGCACGGAGGTCTTTCTAGTGTTTTGCAAGAAGAGAAAGAAAGTTGTCCAAAACAGCTTGCAATCGAATGTTCATGTGAATAGAAAAGGCAGGAGAGTGGTCAGGTACTGTTTTCTCTCAGTTGGCAAGCTGCGCACACAATCGCAGTGTTGTACAGCTTGTTTCATCACCTTTGCGAAGTTGCCGCTCTCTCCGGCTCCCGGAGACGAAGAAGCTGCTTCTTCGCGCAAAGACGATTCTGCCGCTCACAGTGCTCTGCGGTGTGCGCCTTCTGCCGAAAGAGGTCCGGGAGCGCTGCTTAGCTCTGCAGAGCACCGTACCTTCGTCTTTAGCCTCTCTTCTCGTCTACATCTTAGCAAAAAGCTTTTCCACTCTGTCTGGCAAGGAGAAACTGTGCCAGCACAGAAAACATCTCCCATCGTGTTCTAGAGGCTGCACGGAAGTCTGCCGAGTGTTTTGCAAGAAGAGAAAGAAAGTTGTCCAAAACAGCTTCCAATCGAATGTTCATGTCAATAGAAAAGGCAGGAGAGTGGTCAGGTACTGTTTTCTCTCAGTTGGCAAGCTGCGCACACAATCGCAGTGTTGTACAGCTTGTTTCATCACCTTTGCCAAGTTGCCGCTCTCTCCGGCTCCCGGAGACGAAGAAGCTGCTTCTTCGCGCAAAGACGATTCTGGCGCTCACAGTGTCTTGCGGTGTGCGGCTTCTGCCGAAAGAGGTCCGGGAGCGCTGCTTAGCTCTGCAGAGCACCGTACCTTCGTCTTTAGCCTCTCTTCTCGTCTACATCTTAGCAAAAAGCTTTTCCACTCTCTCTGGCAAGGAGAAACTGTGCCAGCACAAAAAACATCTCCCATCGTGTTCTAGAAGCTGCACGGAGGTCTGCCGAGTGCTTTGCAAGAAGAGAAAGAAAGTTGTCCAAAACAGCTTGCAATCGAATGTTCATGTGAATAGAAAAGGCAGGAGAGTGGTCAGGTACTGTTTTCTCTCAGTTGGCAAGCTGCGCACACAATCGCAGTGTTGTACAGCTTGTTTCATCACCTTTGCCAAGTTGCCGCTCTCTCCGGCTCCCGGAGACGAAGAAGCTGCTTCTTCGCGCAAAGACGATTCTGCCGCTCACAGTGCTCTGCGGTGTGCGCCTTCTGCCGAAAGAGGCACGGGAGCAGTGCTTAGCTCTGCAGAGCACCGTACCTTCGTCTTTAGCCTCTCTTCTCGTCTACATCTTAGCAAAAAGCTTTTCCACTCTGTCTGGCAAGGAGAAACTGTGCCAGCACAAAAAATATCTCCCATCGTGTTCTAGACGCTGCACGGGGGTCTGCCGAGTGTTTTGCAAGAAGAGAAAGAAAGTTGTCCAAAACAGCTTGCAATCGAAAGTTCATGTGAATAGAAAAGGCAGGAGAGTGGTCAGGTACTGTTTTCTCTCAGTTGGCAAGCTGCGCACACAATCGCAGTGTTGTACAGCTTGTTTCATCACCTTTGCCAAGTTGCCGCTCTCTCCGGCTCCCGGAGACGAAGAAGCTGCTTCTTCGCGCAAAGACGATTCTGGCGCTCACAGTGTCTTGCGGTGTGCGGCTTCTGCCGAAAGAGGTCCGGGAGCGCTGCTTAGCTCTGCAGAGCACCGTACCTTCGTCTTTAGCCTCTCTTCTCGTCTACATCTTAGCAAAAAGCTTTTCCACTCTCTCTGGCAAGGAGAAACTGTGCCAGCACAAAAAACATCTCCCATCGTGTTCTAGAAGCTGCACGGAGGTCTGCCGAGTGCTTTGCAAGAAGAGAAAGAAAGTTGTCCAAAACAGCTTGCAATCGAATGTTCATGTGAATAGAAAAGGCAGGAGAGTGGTCAGGTACTGTTTTCTCTCAGTTGGCAAGCTGCGCACACAATCGCAGTGTTGTACAGCTTGTTTCATCACCTTTGCGAAGTTGCCGCTCTCTCCGGCTCCCGGAGACGAAGAAGCTGCTTCTTCGCGCAAAGACGATTCTGCCGCTCACAGTGTTTTGCGGTGTGCGCCTTCGGCCGAAAGAGGTCCGGGAGCGGTGCTTAGCTCTGCAGAGCACCGTACCTTCGTCTTTAGCCTCTCTTCTCGTCTACATCTTAGCAAAAAGCTTTTCCACTCTGTCTGGCAAGGAGAAACTGTGCCAGCACAGAAAACATCTCCCATCGTGTTCTAGAGGCTGCACGGAGGTCTTTCTAGTGTTTTGCAAGAAGAGAAAGAAAGTTGTCCAAAACAGCTTGCAATCGAATGTTCATGTGAATAGAAAAGGCAGGAGAGTGGTCAGGTACTGTTTTCTCTCAGTTGGCAAGCTGCGCACACAATCGCAGTGTTGTACAGCTTGTTTCATCACCTTTGCCAAGTTGCCGCTCTCTCCGGCTCCCGGAGACGAAGAAGCTGCTTCTTCGCGCAAAGACGATTCTGCCGCTCACACTGCTCTGCGGTGTGCGGCTTCTGCCGAAAGAGGTCCGGGAGCGCTGCTTAGCTCTGCAGAGCACCGTACCTTCGTCTTTAGCCTCTCTTCTCGTCTACATCTTAGCAAAAAGCTTTTCCACTCTGTCTGGCAAGGAGAAACTGTGCCAGCACAAAAAACATCTCCCACCGTGTTCTAGGAGCTGCACGGAGGTTTTTCTAGTGTTTTGCAAGAAGAGAAAGAAAGTTGTCCAAAACAGCTTGCAATCGAATGTTCATGTCAATAGAAAAGGCAGGAGAGTGGTCAGGTACTGTTTTCTCTCAGTTGGCAAGCTGCGCACACAATCGCAGTGTTGTACAGCTTGTTTCATCACCTTTGCGAAGTTGCCGCTCTCTCCGGCTCCCGGAGACGAAGAAGCTGCTTCTTCGCGCAAAGACGATTCTGCCGCTCACAGTGCTCTGCGGTGTGCGCCTTCTGCCGAAAGAGGCACGGGAGCGGTGCTTAGCTCTGCAGAGCACTGTACCTTCGTCTTTAGCCTCTCTTCTCGTCTACATCTTAGCAAAAAGCTTTTCCACTCTGTCTGGCAAGGAGAAACTGTGCCAGCACAGAAAACATCTCCCATCGTGTTCTAGAGGCTGCACGGAGGTCTTTCTAGTGTTTTGCAAGAAGAGAAAGAAAGTTGTCCAAAACAGCTTCCAATCGAATGTTCATGTCAATAGAAAAGGCAGGAGAGTGGTCAGGTACTGTTTTCTCTCAGTTGGCAAGCTGCGCACACAATCGCAGTGTTGTACAGCTTGTTTCATCACCTTTGCGAAGTTGCCGCTCTCTCCGGCTCCCGGAGACGAAGAAGCTGCTTCTTCGCGCAAAGACGATTCTGCCGCTCACAGTGCTCTGCGGTGTCCGCCTTCTGCCGAAAGAGGTCCGGGAGCGGTGCTTAGCTCTGCAGAGCACCGTACCTTCGTCTTTAGCCTCTCTTCTCGTCTACATCTTAGCAAAAAGCTTTTCCACTCTGTCTGGCAAGGAGAAACTGTGCCAGCACAGAAAACATCTCCCATCGTGTTCTAGAGGCTGCATGGAGGTCTGCCGAGTGTTTTGCAAGAAGAGAAAGAAAGTTGTCCAAACCAGATTCCAATCGAATGTTCATGTCAATAGAAAAGGCAGGAGAGTGGTCAGGTACTGTTTTGTCTCAGTTGGCAAGCTGCGCACACAATCGCAGTGTTGTACAGCTTGTTTCATCACCTTTGCCAAGTTGCCGCTCTCTCCGGCTCCCGGAGACGAAGAAGCTGCTTCTTCGCGCAAAGACGATTCTGCCGCTCACAGTGCTCTGCGGTGTGCGGCTTCTGCCGAAAGAGGTCCGGGAGCGCTGCTTAGCTCTGCAGAGCACCGTACCTTCGTCTTTAGCCTCTCTTCTCGTCTACATCTTAGCAAAAAGCTTTTCCACTCTGTCTGGCAAGGAGAAACTGTGCCAGCACAAAAAACATCTCCCACCGTGTTCTAGAAGCTGCACGGAGGTCTTTCTAGTGTTTTGCAAGAAGAGAAAGAAAGTTGTCCAAAACAGCTTGCAATCGAATGTTCATGTGAATAGAAAAGGCAGGAGAGTGGTCAGGTACTGTTTTCTCTCAGTTGGCAAGCTGCGCACACAATCGCAGTGTTGTACAGCTTGTTTCATCACCTTTGCGAAGTTGCCGCTCTCTCCGGCTCCCGGAGACGAAGAAGCTGCTTCTTCGCGCAAAGACGATTCTGCCGCTCACAGTGCTCTGCGGTGTGCGCCTTCTGCCGAAAGAGGTCCGGGAGCGCTGCTTAGCTCTGCAGAGCACCGTACCTTCGTCTTTAGCCTCTCTTCTCGTCTACATCTTAGCAAAAAGCTTTTCCACTCTGTCTGGCAAGGAGAAACTGTGCCAGCACAGAAAACATCTCCCATCGTGTTCTAGAGGCTGCACGGAGGTCTGCCGAGTGTTTTGCAAGAAGAGAAAGAAAGTTGTCCAAAACAGCTTCCAATCGAATGTTCATGTCAATAGAAAAGGCAGGAGAGTGGTCAGGTACTGTTTTCTCTCAGTTGGCAAGCTGCGCACACAATCGCAGTGTTGTACAGCTTGTTTCATCACCTTTGCGAAGTTGCCGCTCTCTCCGGCTCCCGGAGACGAAGAAGCTGCTTCTTCGCGCAAAGACGATTCTGGCGCTCACAGTGTCTTGCGGTGTGCGGCTTCTGCCGAAAGAGGTCCGGGAGCGGTGCTTAGCTCTGCAGAGCACCGTACCTTCGTCTTTAGCCTCTCTTCTCGTCTACATCTTAGCAAAAAGCTTTTCCACTCTCTCTGGCAAGGAGAAACTGTGCCAGCACAAAAAACATCTCCCATCGTGTTCTAGAAGCTGCACGGAGGTCTGCCGAGTGCTTTGCAAGAAGAGAAAGAAAGTTGTCCAAAACAGCTTGCAATCGAATGTTCATGTGAATAGAAAAGGCAGGAGAGTGGTCAGGTACTGTTTTCTCTCAGTTGGCAAGCTGCGCACACAATCGCAGTGTTGTACAGCTTGTTTCATCACCTTTGCGAAGTTGCCGCTCTCTCCGGCTCCCGGAGACGAAGAAGCTGCTTCTTCGCGCAAAGACGATTCTGCCGCTCACAGTGCTCTGCGGTGTGCGCCTTCTGCCGAAAGAGGCACGGGAGCAGTGCTTAGCTCTGCAGAGCACCGTACCTTCGTCTTTAGCCTCTCTTCTCGTCTACATCTTAGCAAAAAGCTTTTCCACTCTGTCTGGCAAGGAGAAACTGTGCCAGCACAAAAAATATCTCCCATCGTGTTCTAGACGCTGCACGGGGGTCTGCCGAGTGTTTTGCAAGAAGAGGAAGAAAGTTGTCCAAAACAGCTTGCAATCGAAAGTTCATGTGAATAGAAAAGGCAGGAGAGTGGTCAGGTACTGTTTTCTCTCAGTTGGCAAGCTGCGCACACAATCGCAGTGTTGTACAGCTTGTTTCATCACCTTTGCGAAGTTGCCGCTCTCTCCGGCTCCCGGAGACGAAGAAGCTGCTTCTTCGCGCAAAGACGATTCTGCCGCTCACAGTGTTCTGCGGTGTGCGCCTTCTGCCGAAAGAGGCACGGGAGCAGTGCTTAGCTCTGCAGAGCACCGTACCTTCGTCTTTAGCCTCTCTTCTCGTCTACATCTTAGCAAAAAGCTTTTCCACTCTGTCTGGCAAGGAGAAACTGTGCCAGCACAGAAAACATATCCTATCGTGTTCTAGTGGCTGCACGGAGGTCTGCCGAGTGTTTTGCAAGAAGAGAAAGAAAGTTGTCCAAAACAGCTTGCAATCGAATGTTCATGTGAATAGAAAAGGCAGGAGAGTGGTCAGGTACTGTTTTCTCTCAGTTGGCAAGCTGCGCACACAATCGCAGTGTTGTACAGCTTGTTTCATCACCTTTGCCAAGTTGCCGCTCTCTCCGGCTCCCGGAGACGAAGAAGCTGCTTCTTCGCGCAAAGACGATTCTGCCGCTCACACTGCTCTGCGGTGTGCGGCTTCTGCCGAAAGAGGTCCGGGAGCGGTGCTTAGCTCTGCAGAGCACCGTACCTTCGTCTTTAGCCTCTCTTCTCGTCTACATCTTAGCAAAAAGCTTTTCCACTCTGTCTTGCAAGGAGAAACTGTGCCAGCACAAAAAACATCTCCCACCGTGTTCTAGGAGCTGCACGGAGGTTTTTCTAGTGTTTTGCAAGAAGAGAAAGAAAGTTGTCCAAAACAGCTTGCAATCGAATGTTCATGTCAATAGAAAAGGCAGGAGAGTGGTCAGGTACTGTTTTCTCTCAGTTGGCAAGCTGCGCACACAATCGCAGTGTTGTACAGCTTGTTTCATCACCTTTGCCAAGTTGCCGCTCTCTCCGGCTCCCGGAGACGAAGAAGCTGCTTCTTCGCGCAAAGACGATTCTGCCGCTCACAGTGCTCTGCGGTGTGCGCCTTCTGCCGAAAGAGGCACGGGAGCGGTGCTTAGCTCTGCAGAGCACTGTACCTTCGTCTTTAGCCTCTCTTCTCGTCTACATCTTAGCAAAAAGCTTTTCCACTCTGTCTGGCAAGGAGAAACTGTGCCAGCACAGAAAACATCTCCCATCGTGTTCTAGAGGCTGCACGGAGGTCTGCCGAGTGTTTTGCAAGAAGAGAAAGAAAGTTGTCCAAAACAGCTTCCAATCGAATGTTCATGTCAATAGAAAAGGCAGGAGAGTGGTCAGGTACTGTTTTCTCTCAGTTGGCAAGCTGCGCACACAATCGCAGTGTTGTACAGCTTGTTTCATCACCTTTGCGAAGTTGCCGCTCTCTCCGGCTCCCGGAGACGAAGAAGCTGCTTCTTCGCGCAAAGACGATTCTGGCGCTCACAGTGTCTTGCGGTGTGCGGCTTCTGCCGAAAGAGGTCCGGGAGCGCTGCTTAGCTCTGCAGAGCACCGTACCTTCGTCTTTAGCCTCTCTTCTCGTCTACATTTTAGCAAAAAGCTTTTCCACTCTCTCTGGCAAGGAGAAACTGTGCCAGCACAAAAAACATCTCCCATCGTGTTCTAGAAGCTGCACGGAGGTCTGCCGAGTGTTTTGCAAGAAGAGAAAGAAAGTTGTCCAAAACAGCTTGCAATCGAATGTTCATGTGAATAGAAAAGGCAGGAGAGTGGTCAGGTACTGTTTTCTCTCAGTTGGCAAGCTGCGCACACAATCGCAGTGTTGTACAGCTTGTTTCATCACCTTTGCGAAGTTGCCGCTCTCTCCGGCTCCCGGAGACGAAGAAGCTGCTTCTTCGCGCAAAGACGATTCTGCCGCTCACAGTGCTCTGCGGTGTGCGCCTTCTGCCGAAAGAGGCACGGGAGCAGTGCTTAGCTCTGCAGAGCACCGTACCTTCGTCTTTAGCCTCTCTTCTCGTCTACATCTTAGCAAAAAGCTTTTCCACTCTGTCTGGCAAGGAGAAACTGTGCCAGCACAAAAAATATCTCCCATCGTGTTCTAGACGCTGCACGGGGGTCTGCCGAGTGTTTTGCAAGAAGAGAAAGAAAGTTGTCCAAAACAGCTTGCAATCGAAAGTTCATGTCAATAGAAAAGGCAGGAGAGTGGTCAGGTACTGTTTTCTCTCAGTTGGCAAGCTGCGCACACAATCGCAGTGTTGTACAGCTTGTTTCATCACCTTTGCGAAGTTGCCGCTCTCTCCGGCTCCCGGAGACGAAGAAGCTGCTTCTTCGCGCAAAGACGATTCTGCCGCTCACAGTGTTCTGCGGTGTGCGCCTTCTGCCGAAAGAGGCACGGGAGCAGTGCTTAGCTCTGCAGAGCACCGTACCTTCGTCTTTAGCCTCTCTTCTCGTCTACATCTTAGCAAAAAGCTTTTCCACTCTGTCTGGCAAGGAGAAACTGTGCCAGCACAGAAAACATCTCCCATCGTGTTCTAGAAGCTGCACGGAGGTCTGCCGAGTGTTTTACAAGAAGAGAAAGAAAGTTGTCCAAAACAGCTTGCAATCGAATGTTCATGTGAATAGAAAAGGCAGGAGAGTGGTCAGGTACTGTTTTCTCTCAGTTGGCAAGCTGCGCACACAATCGCAGAGTTGTACAGCTTGTTTCATCACCTTTGCGAAGTTGCCGCTCTCTCCGGCTCCCGGAGACGAAGAAGCTGCTTCTTCGCGCAAAGACGATTCTGCCGCTCACAGTGCTCTGCGGTGTGCGCCTTCTGCCGAAAGAGGTCCGGGAGCGGTGCTTAGCTCTGCAGAGCACCGTACCTTCGTCTTTAGCCTCTCTTCTCGTCTACATCTTAGCAAAAAGCTTTTCCACTCTGTCTGGCAAGGAGGACCTGTGCCAGCACAAAAAACATCTCCCATCGTGTTCTAGAAGCTGCACGGAGGTCTGCCGAGTGTTTTGCAAGAAGAGAAAGAAAGTTGTCCAAAACAGCTTGCAATCGAATGTTCATGTGAATAGAGAAGGCAGGAGAGTGGTCAGGTACTGTTTTCTCTCAGTTGGCAAGCTGCGCACACAATGGCAGTGTTGTACAGCTTGTTTCATCACCTTTGCGAAGTTGCCGATTTCTCCGGCTCCCGGCGACGAAGAAGCTGCTTCTTCGCGCAAAGACGATTCTGCCGCTCACAGTGCTCTGCGGTGTGCGCCTTCTGCCGAAAGAGGTCCGGGAGCGCTGCTTAGCTCTGCAGAGCACCGTACCTTCGTCTTTAGCCTCTCTTCTCGTCTACATCTTAGCAAAAAGCTTTTCCACTCTGTCTGGCAAGGAGAAACTGTGCCAGCACAAAAAATATCTCCCATCCTGTTCTAGACGCTGCACGGAGGTCTTTCTAGTGTTTTGCAAGAAGAGAAAGAAAGTTGTCCAAAACAGCTTGCAATCGAATGTTCATGTGAATAGAAAAGGCAGGAGAGTGGTCAGGTACTGTTTTCTCTCAGTTGGCAAGCTGCGCACACAATCGCAGTGTTGTACAGCTTGTTTCATCACCTTTGCGAAGTTGCCGCTCTCTCCGGCTCCCGGAGACGAAGAAGCTGCTTCTTCGCGCAAAGACGATTCTGCCGCTCACAGTGTTCTGCGGTGTGCGGCTTCTGCCGAAAGAGGCACGGGAGCAGTGCTTAGCTCTGCAGAGCACCGTACCTTCGTCTTTAGCCTCTCTTCTCGTCTACATCTTAGCAAAAAGCTTTTCCACTCTGTCTGGCAAGGAGAAACTGTGCCAGCACAGAAAACATCTCCCATCGTGTTCTAGAGGCTGCACGGAGGTCTGCCGAGTGTTTTGCAAGAAGAGAAAGAAAGTTGTCCAAAACAGCTTGCAATCGAATGTTCATGTGAATAGAAAAGGCAGGAGAGTGGTCAGGTACTGTTTTCTCTCAGTTGGCAAGCTGCGCACACAATCGCAGTGTTGTACAGCTTGTTTCATCACCTTTGCGAAGTTGCCGCTCTCTCCGGCTCCCGGAGACGAAGAAGCTGCTTCTTCGCGCAAAGACGATTCTGCCGCTCACAGTGCTCTGCGGTGTGCGCCTTCTGCCGAAAGAGGCACGGGAGCAGTGCTTAGCTCTGCAGAGCACCGTACCTTCGTCTTTAGCCTCTCTTCTCGTCTACATCTTAGCAAAAAGCTTTTCCACTCTGTCTGGCAAGGAGAAACTGTGCCAGCACAGAAAACATCTCCCATCGTGTTCTAGACGCTGCACGGAGGTCTACCGAGTGTTTTGCAAGAATAGAACGAAAGTTGTCCAAAACAGCTTGCAATCGAATGTTCATGTGAATAGAAAAGGCAGGAGAGTGGTCAGGTACTGTTTTCTCTCAGTTGGCAAGCTGCGCACACAATCGCAGTGTTGTACAGCTTGTTTCATCACCTTTGCCAAGTTGCCGCTCTCTCCGGCTCCCGGAGACGAAGAAGCTGCTTCTTCGCGCAAAGACGATTCTGCCGCTCACAGTGCTCTGCGGTGTGCGCCTTCTGCCGAAAGAGGCACGGGAGCAGTGCTTAGCTCTGCAGAGCACCGTACCTTCGTCTTTAGCCTCTCTTCTCGTCTACATCTTAGCAAAAAGCTTTTCCACTCTGTCTGGCAAGGAGAAACTGTGCCAGCACAGAAAACATATCCTATCGTGTTCTAGTGGCTGCACGGAGGTCTGCCGAGTGTTTTGCAAGAAGAGAAAGAAAGTTGTCCAAAACAGCTTGCAATCGAATGTTCATGTGAATAGAAAAGGCAGGAGAGTGGTCAGGTACTGTTTTCTCTCAGTTGGCAAGCTGCGCACACAATCGCAGTGTTGTACAGCTTGTTTCATCACCTTTGCCAAGTTGCCGCTCTCTCCGGCTCCCGGAGACGAAGAAGCTGCTTCTTCGCGCAAAGACGATTCTGCCGCTCACACTGCTCTGCGGTGTGCGGCTTCTGCCGAAAGAGGTCCGGGAGCGGTGCTTAGCTCTGCAGAGCACCGTACCTTCGTCTTTAGCCTCTCTTCTCGTCTACATCTTAGCAAAAAGCTTTTCCACTCTGTCTTGCAAGGAGAAACTGTGCCAGCACAAAAAACATCTCCCACCGTGTTCTAGGAGCTGCACGGAGGTTTTTCTAGTGTTTTGCAAGAAGAGAAAGAAAGTTGTCCAAAACAGCTTGCAATCGAATGTTCATGTCAATAGAAAAGGCAGGAGAGTGGTCAGGTACTGTTTTCTCTCAGTTGGCAAGCTGCGCACACAATCGCAGTGTTGTACAGCTTGTTTCATCACCTTTGCCAAGTTGCCGCTCTCTCCGGCTCCCGGAGACGAAGAAGCTGCTTCTTCGCGCAAAGACGATTCTGCCGCTCACAGTGCTCTGCGGTGTGCGCCTTCTGCCGAAAGAGGCACGGGAGCGGTGCTTAGCTCTGCAGAGCACTGTACCTTCGTCTTTAGCCTCTCTTCTCGTCTACATCTTAGCAAAAAGCTTTTCCACTCTGTCTGGCAAGGAGAAACTGTGCCAGCACAGAAAACATCTCCCATCGTGTTCTAGAGGCTGCACGGAGGTCTGCCGAGTGTTTTGCAAGAAGAGAAAGAAAGTTGTCCAAAACAGCTTCCAATCGAATGTTCATGTCAATAGAAAAGGCAGGAGAGTGGTCAGGTACTGTTTTCTCTCAGTTGGCAAGCTGCGCACACAATCGCAGTGTTGTACAGCTTGTTTCATCACCTTTGCGAAGTTGCCGCTCTCTCCGGCTCCCGGAGACGAAGAAGCTGCTTCTTCGCGCAAAGACGATTCTGGCGCTCACAGTGTCTTGCGGTGTGCGGCTTCTGCCGAAAGAGGTCCGGGAGCGCTGCTTAGCTCTGCAGAGCACCGTACCTTCGTCTTTAGCCTCTCTTCTCGTCTACATCTTAGCAAAAAGCTTTTCCACTCTCTCTGGCAAGGAGAAACTGTGCCAGCACAAAAAACATCTCCCATCGTGTTCTAGAAGCTGCACGGAGGTCTGCCGAGTGTTTTGCAAGAAGAGAAAGAAAGTTGTCCAAAACAGCTTGCAATCGAATGTTCATGTGAATAGAAAAGGCAGGAGAGTGGTCAGGTACTGTTTTCTCTCAGTTGGCAAGCTGCGCACACAATCGCAGTGTTGTACAGCTTGTTTCATCACCTTTGCGAAGTTGCCGCTCTCTCCGGCTCCCGGAGACGAAGAAGCTGCTTCTTCGCGCAAAGACGATTCTGCCGCTCACAGTGCTCTGCGGTGTGCGCCTTCTGCCGAAAGAGGCACGGGAGCAGTGCTTAGCTCTGCAGAGCACCGTACCTTCGTCTTTAGCCTCTCTTCTCGTCTACATCTTAGCAAAAAGCTTTTCCACTCTGTCTGGCAAGGAGAAACTGTGCCAGCACAAAAAATATCTCCCATCGTGTTCTAGACGCTGCACGGGGGTCTGCCGAGTGTTTTGCAAGAAGAGAAAGAAAGTTGTCCAAAACAGCTTGCAATCGAAAGTTCATGTCAATAGAAAAGGCAGGAGAGTGGTCAGGTACTGTTTTCTCTCAGTTGGCAAGCTGCGCACACAATCGCAGTGTTGTACAGCTTGTTTCATCACCTTTGCGAAGTTGCCGCTCTCTCCGGCTCCCGGAGACGAAGAAGCTGCTTCTTCGCGCAAAGACGATTCTGCCGCTCACAGTGTTCTGCGGTGTGCGCCTTCTGCCGAAAGAGGCACGGGAGCAGTGCTTAGCTCTGCAGAGCACCGTACCTTCGTCTTTAGCCTCTCTTCTCGTCTACATCTTAGCAAAAAGCTTTTCCACTCTGTCTGGCAAGGAGAAACTGTGCCAGCACAGAAAACATCTCCCATCGTGTTCTAGAAGCTGCACGGAGGTCTGCCGAGTGTTTTACAAGAAGAGAAAGAAAGTTGTCCAAAACAGCTTGCAATCGAATGTTCATGTGAATAGAAAAGGCAGGAGAGTGGTCAGGTACTGTTTTCTCTCAGTTGGCAAGCTGCGCACACAATCGCAGAGTTGTACAGCTTGTTTCATCACCTTTGCGAAGTTGCCGCTCTCTCCGGCTCCCGGAGACGAAGAAGCTGCTTCTTCGCGCAAAGACGATTCTGCCGCTCACAGTGCTCTGCGGTGTGCGCCTTCTGCCGAAAGAGGTCCGGGAGCGGTGCTTAGCTCTGCAGAGCACCGTACCTTCGTCTTTAGCCTCTCTTCTCGTCTACATCTTAGCAAAAAGCTTTTCCACTCTGTCTGGCAAGGAGCAACTGTGCCAGCACAAAAAACATCTCCCATCGTGTTCTAGAAGCTGCACGGAGGTCTGCCGAGTGTTTTGCAAGAAGAGAAAGAAAGTTGTCCAAAACAGCTTGCAATCGAATGTTCATGTGAATAGAGAAGGCAGGAGAGTGGTCAGGTACTGTTTTCTCTCAGTTGGCAAGCTGCGCACACAATCGCAGTGTTGTACAGCTTGTTTCATCACCTTTGCGAAGTTGCCGATTTCTCCGGCTCCCGGCGACGAAGAAGCTGCTTCTTCGCGCAAAGACGATTCTGCCGCTCACAGTGCTCTGCGGTGTGCGCCTTCTGCCGAAAGAGGTCCGGGAGCGCTGCTTAGCTCTGCAGAGCACCGTACCTTCGTCTTTAGCCTCTCTTCTCGTCTACATCTTAGCAAAAAGCTTTTCCACTCTGTCTGGCAAGGAGAAACTGTGCCAGCACAAAAAATATCTCCCATCCTGTTCTAGACGCTGCACGGAGGTCTTTCTAGTGTTTTGCAAGAAGAGAAAGAAAGTTGTCCAAAACAGCTTGCAATCGAATGTTCATGTGAATAGAAAAGGCAGGAGAGTGGTCAGGTACTGTTTTCTCTCAGTTGGCAAGCTGCGCACACAATCGCAGTGTTGTACAGCTTGTTTCATCACCTTTGCGAAGTTGCCGCTCTCTCCGGCTCCCGGAGACGAAGAAGCTGCTTCTTCGCGCAAAGACGATTCTGCCGCTCACAGTGTTCTGCGGTGTGCGGCTTCTGCCGAAAGAGGCACGGGAGCAGTGCTTAGCTCTGCAGAGCACCGTACCTTCGTCTTTAGCCTCTCTTCTCGTCTACATCTTAGCAAAAAGCTTTTCCACTCTGTCTGGCAAGGAGAAACTGTGCCAGCACAGAAAACATCTCCCATCGTGTTCTAGAGGCTGCACGGAGGTCTGCCGAGTGTTTTGCAAGAAGAGAAAGAAAGTTGTCCAAAACAGCTTGCAATCGAATGTTCATGTGAATAGAAAAGGCAGGAGAGTGGTCAGGTACTGTTTTCTCTCAGTTGGCAAGCTGCGCACACAATCGCAGTGTTGTACAGCTTGTTTCATCACCTTTGCCAAGTTGCCGCTCTCTCCGGCTCCCGGAGACGAAGAAGCTGCTTCTTCGCGCAAAGACGATTCTGCCGCTCACAGTGCTCTGCGGTGTGCGCCTTCTGCCGAAAGAGGCACGGGAGCAGTGCTTAGCTCTGCAGAGCACCGTACCTTCGTCTTTAGCCTCTCTTCTCGTCTACATCTTAGCAAAAAGCTTTTCCACTCTGTCTGGCAAGGAGAAACTGTGCCAGCACAGAAAACATCTCCCATCGTGTTCTAGACGCTGCACGGAGGTCTACCGAGTGTTTTGCAAGAATAGAACGAAAGTTGTCCAAAACAGCTTGCAATCGAATGTTCATGTGAATAGAAAAGGCAGGAGAGTGGTCAGGTACTGTTTTCTCTCAGTTGGCAAGCTGCGCACACAATCGCAGTGTTGTACAGCTTGTTTCATCACCTTTGCGAAGTTGCCGCTCTCTCCGGCTCCCGGAGACGAAGAAGCTGCTTCTTCGCGCAAAGACGATTCTGCCGCTCACTGTGCTCTGCGGTGTGCGCCTTCTGCCGAAAGAGGTCCGGGAGCAGTGCTTAGCTCTGCAGAGCACCGTACCTTCGTCTTTAGCCTCTCTTCTCGTCTACATCTTAGCAAAAAGCTTTTCCACTCTGTCTGGCAAGGAGAAACTGTGCCAGCACAGAAAACATCTCCCATCGTGTTCTAGAGGCTGCACGGAGGTCTGCCGAGTGTTTTGCAAGAAAAGAAAGAAAGTTGTCCAAAACAGCTTCCAATCGAATGTTCATGTCAATAGAAAAGGCAGGAGAGTGGTCAGGTACTGTTTTCTCTCAGTTGGCAAGCTGCGCACACAATCGCAGTGTTGTACAGCTTGTTTCATCACCTTTGCCAAGTTGCCGCTCTCTCCGGCTCCCGGAGACGAAGAAGCTGCTTCTTCACGCAAAGACGATTCTGGCGCTCACAGTGTTTTGCGTTGTGCGTCTTCGGCCGAAATAGGCACGGGAGCGGTGCTTAGCTCTGCAGAGCACCGTACCTTCGTCTTTAGCCTCTCTTCTCGTCTACATCTTAGCAAAAAGCTTTTCCACTCTGTCTGGCCTGGAGAAACTGTGCCAGCACAGAAAACATCTCCCATCGTGTTCTAGAGGCTGCACGGAGGTCTGCCGAGTGTTTTGCAAGAAGAGAAAGAAAGTTGTCCAAAACAGCTTCCAATCGAATGTTCATGTGAATAGAAAAGGCAGGAGAGTGGTCAGGTACTGTTTTCTCTCAGTTGGCAAGCTGCGCACACAATCGCAGTGTTGTACAGCTTGTTTCATCACCTTTGCCAAGTTGCCGCTCTCTCCGGCTCCCGGAGACGAAGAAGCTGCTTCTTCGCGCAAAGACGATTCTGCCGCTCACAGTGCTCTGCGGTGTGCGCCTTCTGCCGAAAGAGGCACGGGAGCGGTGCTTAGCTCTGCAGAGCACCGTACCTTCGTCTTTAGCCTCTCTTCTCGTCTACATCTTAGCAAAAAGCTTTTCCACTCTGTCTGGCAAGGAGAAACTGTGCCAGCACAAAAAATATCTCCCATCGTGTTCTAGAGGCTGCACGGAGGTCTGCCGAGTGTTTTGCAAGAAGAGAAAGAAAGTTGTCCAAAACAGATTCCAATCGAATGTTCATGTGAATAGAAAAGGCAGGAGAGTGGTCAGGTACTGTTTTCTCTCAGTTGGCAAGCTGCGCACACAATCGCAGTGTTGTACAGCTTGTTTCATCACCTTTGCGAAGTTGCCGCTCTCTCCGGCTCCCGGAGACGAAGAAGCTGCTTCTTCGCGCAAAGACGATTCTGCCGCTCACAGTGTTCTGCGGTGTGCGCCTTCTGCCGAAAGAGGCACGGGAGCAGTGCTTAGCTCTGCAGAGCACCGTACCTTCGTCTTTAGCCTCTCTTCTCGTCTACATCTTAGCAAAAAGCTTTTCCACTCTGTCTGGCAAGGAGAAACTGTGCCAGCACAGAAAACATCTCCCATCGTGTTCTAGAGGCTGCACGGAGGTCTGCCGAGTGTTTTACAAGAAGAGAAAGAAAGTTGTCCAAAACAGCTTGCAATCGAATGTTCATGTGAATAGAAAGGCAGGAGAGTGGTCAGGTACTGTTTTCTCTCAGTTGGCAAGCTGCACACAAAATCGCAGTGTTGTACAGCTTGTTTCATCACCTTGGCGAAGTTGCCGCTCTCTCCAGCTCCCGGAGACGAAGAAGCTGCTTCTTCGCGCAAAGACGATTCTGCCGCTCACACTGCTCTGCGGTGTGATGCTTCTGCCGAAAGAGGTCCGGGAGCGGTGCTTAGCTCTGCAGAGCACCGTACCTTCGTCTTTAGCCTCTCTTCTCGTCTACATCTTAGCAAAAAGCTTTTCCACTCTGTCTGGCAAGGAGAAACTGTGCCAGCACAGAAAACATCTCCCATCGTGTTCTAGAGGCTGCACGGAGGTCTGCCGAGTGTTTTGCAAGAAGAGAAAGAAAGTTGTCCAAAACAGCTTCCAATCGAATGTTCATGTGAATAGAAAAGGCAGGAGAGTGGTCAGGTACTGTTTTCTCTCAGTTGGCAAGCTGCGCACACAATCGCAGTGTTGTACAGCTTGTTTCATCACCTTTGCCAAGTTGCCGCTCTCTCCGGCTCCCGGAGACGAAGAAGCTGCTTCTTCGCGCAAAGACGATTCTGCCGCTCACAGTGCTCTGCGGTGTGCGGCTTCTGCCGAAAGAAGTCCGGGAGCGCTGCTTAGCTCTGCAGAGCACCGTACCTTCGTCTTTAGCCTCTCTTCTCGTCTACATCTTAGCAAAAAGCTTTTCCACTCTGTCTGGCAAGGAGAAACTGTGCCAGCACAAAAAACATCTCCCACCGTGTTCTAGAAGCTGCACGGAGGTCTTTCTAGTGTTTTGCAAGAAGAGAAAGAAAGTTGTCCAAAACAGCTTCCAATCGAATGTTCATGTCAATAGAAAAGGCAGGAGAGTGGTCAGGTACTGTTTTCTCTCAGTTGGCAAGCTGCGCACACAATCGCAGTGTTGTACAGCTTGTTTCATCACCTTTGCGAAGTTGCCGCTCTCTCCGGCTCCCGGAGACGAAGAAGCTGCTTCTTCGCGCAAAGACAATTCTGCCGCTCACAGTGTACTGCGGTGTGCGCCTTCTGCCGAAAGAGGCACGGGAGCGGTGCTTAGCTCTGCAGAGCACCGTACCTTCGTCTTTAGCCTCTCTTCTCGTCTACATCTTAGCAAAAAGCTTTTCCACTCTGTCTGGCAAGGAGAAACTGTGCCAGCACAGAAAACATCTCCCATCGTGTTCTAGACGCTGCACGGAGGTCTACCGAGTGTTTTGCAAGAACAGAAGGAAAGTTGTCCAAAACAGCTTGCAATCGAATGTTCATGTGAATAGAAAAGGCAGGAGAGTGGTCAGGTACTCTTTTCTCTCAGTTGGCAAGCTGCGCACACAATCGCAGTGTTGTACAGCTTGTTTCATCACCTTTGCGAAGTTGCCGCTCTCTCCGGCTCCCGGAGACGAAGAAGCTGCTTCTTCGCGCAAAGACGATTCTGCCGCTCACAGTGCTCTGCGGTGTGCGCCTTCTGCCGAAAGAGGTCCGGGAGCGGTGCTTAGCTCTGCAGAGCACCGTACCTTCGTCTTTAGCCTCTCTTCTCGTCTACATCTTAGCAAAAAGCTTTTCCACTCTGTCTGGCAAGGAGAAACTGTGCCAGCACAGAAAACATCTCCCACCGTGTTCTAGAGGCTGCACGGAGGTCTGCCGAGTGTTTTGCAAGAAGAGAAAGAAAGTTGTCCAAAACAGCTTCCAATCGAATGTTCATGTGAATAGAAAAGGCAGGAGAGTGGTCAGGTACTGTTTTCTCTCAGTTGGCAAGCTGCGCACACAATCGCAGTGTTGTACAGCTTGTTTCATCACCTTTGCGAAGTTGCCGCTCTCTCCGGCTCCCGGAGACGAAGAAGCTGCTTCTTCGCGCAAAGACGATTCTGGCGCTCACAGTGTTTTGCGGTGTGCGCCTTCGGCCGAAAGAGGTCCGGGAGCGGTGCTTAGCTCTGCAGAGCACCGTACCTTCGTCTTTAGCCTCTCTTCTCGTCTACATCTTAGCAAAAAGCTTTTCCACTCTGTCTGGCAAGGAGAAACTGTGCCAGCACAGAAAACATCTCCCATCATGTTCTAGAGGCTGCACGGAGGTCTTTCTAGTGTTTTGCAAGAAGAGAAAGAAAGTTGTCCAAAACAGCTTGCAATCGAATGTTCATGTGAATAGAAAAGGCAGGAGAGTGGTCAGGTACTGTTTTCTCTCAGTTGGCAAGCTGCGCACACAATCGCAGTGTTGTACAGCTTGTTTCATCACCTTTGCCAAGTTGCCGCTCTCTCCGGCTCCCGGAGACGAAGAAGCTGCTTCTTCGCGCAAAGACGATTCTGCCGCTCACAGTGTTCTGCGGTGTGCGGCTTCTGCCGAAAGAGGTCCGGGAGCGCTGCTTAGCTCTGCAGAGCACCGTACCTTCGTCTTTAGCCTCTCTTCTCGTCTACATCTTAGCAAAAAGCTTTTCCACTCTGTCTGGCAAGGAGAAACTGTGCCAGCACAAAAAACATCTCCCACCGTGTTCTAGGAGCTGCACGGAGGTTTTTCTAGTGTTTTGCAAGAAGAGAAAGAAAGTTGTCCAAAACAGCTTGCAATCGAATGTTCATGTCAATAGAAAAGGCAGGAGAGTGGTCAGGTACTGTTTTCTCTCAGTTGGCAAGCTGCGCACACAATCGCAGTGTTGTACAGCTTGTTTCATCACCTTTGCGAAGTTGCCGCTCTCTCCGGCTCCCGGAGACGAAGAAGCTGCTTCTTCGCGCAAAGACGATTCTGCCGCTCACAGTGCTCTGCGGTGTGCGCCTTCTGCCGAAAGAGGCACGGGAGCGGTGCTTAGCTCTGCAGAGCACTGTACCTTCGTCTTTAGCCTCTCTTCTCGTCTACATCTTAGCAAAAAGCTTTTCCACTCTGTCTGGCAAGGAGAAACTGTGCCAGCACAGAAAACATCTCCCATCGTGTTCTAGAGGCTGCACGGAGGTCTTTCTAGTGTTTTGCAAGAAGAGAAAGAAAGTTGTCCAAAACAGCTTCCAATCGAATGTTCATGTCAATAGAAAAGGCAGGAGAGTGGTCAGGTACTGTTTTCTCTCAGTTGGCAAGCTGCGCACACAATCGCAGTGTTGTACAGCTTGTTTCATCACCTTTGCGAAGTTGCCGCTCTCTCCGGCTCCCGGAGACGAAGAAGCTGCTTCTTCGCGCAAAGACGATTCTGCCGCTCACAGTGCTCTGCGGTGTCCGCCTTCTGCCGAAAGAGGTCCGGGAGCGGTGCTTAGCTCTGCAGAGCACCGTACCTTCCTCTTTAGCCTCTCTTCTCGTCTACATCTTAGCAAAAAGCTTTTCCACTCTGTCTGGCAAGGAGAAACTGTGCCAGCACAGAAAACATCTCCCATCGTGTTCTAGAGGCTGCATGGAGGTCTGCCGAGTGTTTTGCAAGAAGAGAAAGAAAGTTGTCCAAACCAGATTCCAATCGAATGTTCATGTCAATAGAAAAGGCAGGAGAGTGGTCAGGTACTGTTTTCTCTCAGTTGGCAAGCTGCGCACACAATCGCAGTGTTGTACAGCTTGTTTCATCACCTTTGCCAAGTTGCCGCTCTCTCCGGCTCCCGGAGACGAAGAAGCTGCTTCTTCGCGCAAAGACGATTCTGCCACTCACAGTGCTCTGCGGTGTGCGGCTTCTGCCGAAAGAGGTCCGGGAGCGCTGCTTAGCTCTGCAGAGCACCGTACCTTCGTCTTTAGCCTCTCTTCTCGTCTACATCTTAGCAAAAAGCTTTTCCACTCTCTCTGGCAAGGAGAAACTGTGCCAGCACAAAAAACATCTCCCATCGTGTTCTAGAAGCTGCACGGAGGTCTGCCGAGTGTTTTGCAAGAAGAGAAAGAAAGTTGTCCAAAACAGCTTGCAATCGAATGTTCATGTGAATAGAAAAGGCAGGAGAGTGGTCAGGTACTGTTTTCTCTCAGTTGGCAAGCTGCGCACACAATCGCAGTGTTGTACAGCTTGTTTCATCACCTTTGCGAAGTTGCCGCTCTCTCCGGCTCCCGGAGACGAAGAAGCTGCTTCTTCGCGCAAAGACGATTCTGCCGCTCACAGTGCTCTGCGGTGTGCGCCTTCTGCCGAAAGAGGCACGGGAGCAGTGCTTAGCTCTGCAGAGCACCGTACCTTCGTCTTTAGCCTCTCTTCTCGTCTACATCTTAGCAAAAAGCTTTTCCACTCTGTCTGGCAAGGAGAAACTGTGCCAGAACAAAAAATATCTCCCATCGTGTTCTAGACGCTGCACGGGGGTCTGCCGAGTGTTTTGCAAGAAGAGAAAGAAAGTTGTCCAAAACAGCTTGCAATCGAAAGTTCATGTGAATAGAAAAGGCAGGAGAGTGGTCAGGTACTGTTTTCTCTCAGTTGGCAAGCTGCGCACACAATCGCAGTGTTGTACAGCTTGTTTCATCACCTTTGCGAAGTTGCCGCTCTCTCCGGCTCCCGGAGACGAAGAAGCTGCTTCTTCGCGCAAAGACGATTCTGCCGCTCACAGTGTTCTGCGGTGTGCGCCTTCTGCCGAAAGAGGCACGGGAGCAGTGCTTAGCTCTGCAGAGCACCGTACCTTCGTCTTTAGCCTCTCTTCTCGTCTACATCTTAGCAAAAAGCTTTTCCACTCTGTCTGGCAAGGAGAAACTGTGCCAGCACAGAAAACATCTCCCATCGTGTTCTAGAAGCTGCACGGAGGTCTGCCGAGTGTTTTACAAGAAGAGAAAGAAAGTTGTCCAAAACAGCTTGCAATCGAATGTTCATGTGAATAGAAAAGGCAGGAGAGTGGTCAGGTACTGTTTTCTCTCAGTTGGCAAGCTGCGCACACAATCGCAGAGTTGTACAGCTTGTTTCATCACCTTTGCGAAGTTGCCGCTCTCTCCGGCTCCCGGAGACGAAGAAGCTGCTTCTTCGCGCAAAGACGATTCTGCCGCTCACAGTGCTCTGCGGTGTGCGCCTTCTGCCGAAAGAGGTCCGGGAGCGGTGCTTAGCTCTGCAGAGCACCGTACCTTCGTCTTTAGCCTCTCTTCTCGTCTACATCTTAGCAAAAAGCTTTTCCACTCTGTCTGGCAAGGAGCAACTGTGCCAGCACAAAAAACATCTCCCATCGTGTTCTAGAAGCTGCACGGAGGTCTGCCGAGTGTTTTGCAAGAAGAGAAAGAAAGTTGTCCAAAACAGCTTGCAATCGAATGTTCATGTGAATAGAGAAGGCAGGAGAGTGGTCAGGTACTGTTTTCTCTCAGTTGGCAAGCTGCGCACACAATGGCAGTGTTGTACAGCTTGTTTCATCACCTTTGCGAAGTTGCCGATTTCTCCGGCTCCCGGAGACGAAGAAGCTGCTTCTTCGCGCAAAGACGATTCTGCCGCTCACAGTGCTCTGCGGTGTGCGCCTTCTGCCGAAAGAGGTCCGGGAGCGCTGCTTAGCTCTGCAGAGCACCGTACCTTCGTCTTTAGCCTCTCTTCTCGTCTACATCTTAGCAAAAAGCTTTTCCACTCTGTCTGGCAAGGAGAAACTGTGCCAGCACAAAAAATATCTCCCATCCTGTTCTAGACGCTGCACGGAGGTCTTTCTAGTGTTTTGCAAGAAGAGAAAGAAAGTTGTCCAAAACAGCTTGCAATCGAAAGTTCATGTGAATAGAAAAGGCAGGAGAGTGGTCAGGTACTGTTTTCTCTCAGTTGGCAAGCTGCGCACACAATCGCAGTGTTGTACAGCTTGTTTCATCACCTTTGCGAAGTTGCCGCTCTCTCCAGCTCCCGGAGACGAAGAAGCTGCTTCTTCGCGCAAAGACGATTCTGCCGCTCACAGTGTTCTGCGGTGTGCGGCTTCTGCCGAAAGAGGCACGGGAGCAGTGCTTAGCTCTGCAGAGCACCGTACCTTCGTCTTTAGCCTCTCTTCTCGTCTACATCTTAGCAAAAAGCTTTTCCACTCTGTCTGGCAAGGAGAAACTGTGCCAGCACAGAAAACATCTCCCATCGTGTTCTAGAGGCTGCACGGAGGTCTGCCGAGTGTTTTGCAAGAAGAGAAAGAAAGTTGTCCAAAACAGCTTGCAATCGAATGTTCATGTCAATAGAAAGGCAGGAGAGTGGTCAGGTACTGTTTTCTCTCAGTTGGCAAGCTGCACACAAAATCGCAGTGTTGTACAGCTTGTTTCATCACCTTTGCTAAGTTGCCGCTCTCTCCAGCTCCCGGAGACGAAGAAGCTGCTTCTTCGCGCAAAGACGATTCTGCCGCTCACACTGCTCTGCGGTGTGCGCCGTCTGCCGAAAGAGGTCCGGGAGCGGTGCTTCGCTCTGCAGAGCACCGTACCTTCGTCTTTAGCCTCTCTTCTCGTCTACATCTTAGCAAAAAGCTTTTCCACTCTGTCTGGCAAGGAGAAACTGTGCCAGCACAGAAAACATCTCCCACCGTGTTCTAGAGACTGCACGGAGGTCTGCCGAGTGTTTTGCAAAAAGAGAAAGAAAGTTGTCCAAAACAGATTCCAATCGAATGTTCATGTCAATAGAAAAGGCAGGAGAGTGGTCAGGTACTGTTTTCTCTCAGTTGGCAAGCTGCGCACACAATCGCAGTGTTGTACAGCTTGTTTCATCACCTTTGCCAAGTTGCCGCTCTCTCCGGCTCCCGGAGACGAAGAAGCTTCTTCTTCGCGCAAAGACGATTCTGCCGCTCACAGTGCTCTGCGGTGTGCGCCTTCTGCCGAAAGAGGTCCGGGAGCGCTGCTTAGCTCTGCAGAGCACCGTACCTTCGTCTTTAGCCTCTCTTCTCGTCTACATCTTAGCAAAAAGCTTTTCCACTCTGTCTGGCCTGGAGAAACTGTGCCAGCACAGAAAACATCTCCCATCGTGTTCTAGAGGCTGCACGGAGGTCTGCCGAGTGTTTTGCAAGAAGAGAAAGAAAGTTGTCCAAAACAGCTTCCAATCGAATGTTCATGTGAATAGAAAAGGCAGGAGAGTGGTCAGGTACTGTTTTCTCTCAGTTGGCAAGCTGCGCACACAATCGCAGTGTTGTACAGCTTGTTTCATCACCTTTGCCAAGTTGCCGCTCTCTCCGGCTCCCGGAGACGAAGAAGCTGCTTCTTCGCGCAAAGACGATTCTGCCGCTCACAGTGCTCTGCGGTGTGCGCCTTCTGCCGAAAGAGGTCCGGGAGCGGTGCTTAGCTCTGCAGAGCACCGTACCTTCGTCTTTAGCCTCTCTTCTCGTCTACATCTTAGCAAAAAGCTTTTCCACTCTGTCTGGCAAGGAGAAACTGTGCCAGCACAAAAAATATCTCCCATCGTGTTCTAGACGCTGCACGGAGGTCTGCCGAGTGTTTTGCAAGAAGAGAAAGAAAGTTGTCCAAAACAGATTCCAATCGAATGTTCATGTGAATAGAAAAGGCAGGAGAGTGGTCAGGTACTGTTTTCTCTCAGTTGGCAAGCTGCGCACACAATCGCAGTGTTGTACAGCTTGTTTCATCACCTTTGCGAAGTTGCCGCTCTCTCCGGCTCCCGGAGACGAAGAAGCTGCTTCTTCGCGCAAAGACGATTCTGCCGCTCACAGTGTTCTGCGGTGTGCGGCTTCTGCCGAAAGAGGCACGGGAGCAGTGCTTAGCTCTGCAGAGCACCGTACCTTCGTCTTTAGCCTCTCTTCTCGTCTACATCTTAGCAAAAAGCTTTTCCACTCTGTCTGGCAAGGAGAAACTGTGCCAGCACAGAAAACATCTCCCATCGTGTTCTAGAGGCTGCACGGAGGTCTGCCGAGTGTTTTGCAAGAAGAGAAAGAAAGTTGTCCAAAACAGCTTGCAATCGAATGTTCATGTCAATAGAAAGGCAGGAGAGTGGTCAGGTACTCTTTTCTCTCAGTTGGCAAGCTGCACACAAAATCGCAGTGTTGTACAGCTTGTTTCATCACCTTGGCGAAGTTGCCGCTCTCTCCAGCTCCCGGAGACGAAGAAGCTGCTTCTTCGCGCAAAGACGATTCTGCCGCTCACACTGCTCTGCGGTGTGATGCTTCTGCCGAAAGAGGCACGGGAGCGGTGCTTAGCTCTGCAGAGCACCGTACCTTCGTCTTTAGCCTCTCTTCTCGTCTACATCTTAGCAAAAAGCTTTTCCACTCTGTCTGGCAAGGAGAAACTGTGCCAGCACAGAAAACATCTCCCATCGTGTTCTAGAGGCTGCACGGAGGTCTGCCGAGTGTTTTGCAAGAAGAGAAAGAAAGTTGTCCAAAACAGCTTCCAATCGAATGTTCATGTGAATAGAAAAGGCAGGAGAGTGGTCAGGTACTGTTTTCTCTCAGTTGGCAAGCTGCGCACACAATCGCAGTGTTGTACAGCTTGTTTCATCACCTTTGCCAAGTTGCCGCTCTCTCCGGCTCCCGGAGACGAAGAAGCTGCTTCTTCGCGCAAAGACGATTCTGCCGCTCACAGTGCTCTGCGGTGTGCGGCTTCTGCCGAAAGAGGTCCGGGAGCGGTGCTTAGCTCTGCAGAGCACCGTACCTTCGTCTTTAGCCTCTCTTCTCGTCTACATCTTAGCAAAAAGCTTTTCCACTCTGTCTGGCAAGGAGAAACTGTGCCAGCACAAAAAACATCTCCCACCGTGTTCTAGAAGCTGCACGGAGGTCTTTCTAGTGTTTTGCAAGAAGAGAAAGAAAGTTGTCCAAAACAGCTTCCAATCGAATGTTCATGTCAATAGAAAAGGCAGGAGAGTGGTCAGGTACTGTTTTCTCTCAGTTGGCAAGCTGCGCACACAATCGCAGTGTTGTACAGCTTGTTTCATCACCTTTGCGAAGTTGCCGCTCTCTCAGCTCCCGGAGACGAAGAAGCTGCTTCTTCGCGCAAAGACAATTCTGCCGCTCACAGTGTACTGCGGTGTGCGCCTTCTGCCGAAAGAGGCACGGGAGCGGTGCTTAGCTCTGCAGAGCACCGTACCTTCGTCTTTAGCCTCTCTTCTCGTCTACATCTTAGCAAAAAGCTTTTCCACTCTGTCTGGCAAGGAGAAACTGTGCCAGCACAGAAAACATCTCCCATCGTGTTCTAGACGCTGCACGGAGGTCTACCGAGTGTTTTGCAAGAACAGAAGGAAAGTTGTCCAAAACAGCTTGCAATCGAATGTTCATGTGAATAGAAAAGGCAGGAGAGTGGTCAGGTACTCTTTTCTCTCAGTTGGCAAGCTGCGCACACAATCGCAGTGTTGTACAGCTTGTTTCATCACCTTTGCGAAGTTGCCGCTCTCTCCGGCTCCCGGAGACGAAGAAGCTGCTTCTTCGCGCAAAGACGATTCTGCCGCTCACAGTGCTCTGCGGTGTGCGCCTTCTGCCGAAAGAGGTCCGGGAGCGGTGCTTAGCTCTGCAGAGCACCGTACCTTCGTCTTTAGCCTCTCTTCTCGTCTACATCTTAGCAAAAAGCTTTTCCACTCTGTCTGGCAAGGAGAAACTGTGCCAGCACAGAAAACATCTCCCACCGTGTTCTAGAGGCTGCACGGAGGTCTGCCGAGTGTTTTGCAAGAAGAGAAAGAAAGTTGTCCAAAACAGATTCCAATCGAATGTTCATGTGAATGGAAAAGGCAGGAGAGTGGTCAGGTACTGTTTTCTCTCAGTTGGCAAGCTGCGCACACAATCGCAGTGTTGTACAGCTTGTTTCATCACCTTTGCGAAGTTGCCGCTCTCTCCGGCTCCCGGAGACGAAGAAGCTGCTTCTTCGCGCAAAGACGATTCTGGCGCTCACAGTGTTTTGCGGTGTGCGCCTTCGGCCGAAAGAGGTCCGGGAGCGGTGCTTAGCTCTGCAGAGCACCGTACCTTCGTCTTTAGCCTCTCTTCTCGTCTACATCTTAGCAAAAAGCTTTTCCACTCTGTCTGGCAAGGAGAAACTGTGCCAGCACAGAAAACATCTCCCATCGTGTTCTAGAAGCTGCACGGAGGTCTGCCGAGTGTTTTACAAGAAGAGAAAGAAAGTTGTCCAAAACAGCTTGCAATCGAATGTTCATGTGAATAGAAAAGGCAGGAGAGTGGTCAGGTACTGTTTTCTCTCAGTTGGCAAGCTGCGCACACAATCGCAGAGTTGTACAGCTTGTTTCATCACCTTTGCGAAGTTGCCGCTCTCTCCGGCTCCCGGAGACGAAGAAGCTGCTTCTTCGCGCAAAGACGATTCTGCCGCTCACAGTGCTCTGCGGTGTGCGCCTTCTGCCGAAAGAGGTCCGGGAGCGGTGCTTAGCTCTGCAGAGCACCGTACCTTCGTCTTTAGCCTCTCTTCTCGTCTACATCTTAGCAAAAAGCTTTTCCACTCTGTCTGGCAAGGAGCAACTGTGCCAGCACAAAAAACATCTCCCATCGTGTTCTAGAAGCTGCACGGAGGTCTGCCGAGTGTTTTGCAAGAAGAGAAAGAAAGTTGTCCAAAACAGCTTGCAATCGAATGTTCATGTGAATAGAGAAGGCAGGAGAGTGGTCAGGTACTGTTTTCTCTCAGTTGGCAAGCTGCGCACACAATCGCAGTGTTGTACAGCTTGTTTCATCACCTTTGCGAAGTTGCCGATTTCTCCGGCTCCCGGAGACGAAGAAGCTGCTTCTTCGCGCAAAGACGATTCTGCCGCTCACAGTGCTCTGCGGTGTGCGCCTTCTGCCGAAAGAGGTCCGGGAGCGCTGCTTAGCTCTGCAGAGCACCGTACCTTCGTCTTTAGCCTCTCTTCTCGTCTACATCTTAGCAAAAAGCTTTTCCACTCTGTCTGGCAAGGAGAAACTGTGCCAGCACAAAAAATATCTCCCATCCTGTTCTAGACGCTGCACGGAGGTCTTTCTAGTGTTTTGCAAGAAGAGAAAGAAAGTTGTCCAAAACAGCTTGCAATCGAAAGTTCATGTGAATAGAAAAGGCAGGAGAGTGGTCAGGTACTGTTTTCTCTCAGTTGGCAAGCTGCGCACACAATCGCAGTGTTGTACAGCTTGTTTCATCACCTTTGCCAAGTTGCCGCTCTCTCCGGCTCCCGGAGACGAAGAAGCTGCTTCTTCGCGCAAAGACGATTCTGCCGCTCACAGTGCTCTGCGGTGTGCGGCTTCTGCCGAAAGAGGTCCGGGAGCGCTGCTTAGCTCTGCAGAGCACCGTACCTTCGTCTTTAGCCTCTCTTCTCGTCTACATCTTAGCAAAAAGCTTTTCCACTCTGTCTGGCAAGGAGAAACTGTGCCAGCACAAAAAACATCTCCCACCGTGTTCTAGAAGCTGCACGGAGGTCTTTCTAGTGTTTTGCAAGAAGAGAAAGAAAGTTGTCCAAAACAGGTTCCAATCGAATGTTCATGTCAATAGAAAAGGCAGGAGAGTGGTCAGGTACTGTTTTCTCTCAGTTGGCAAGCTGCGCACACAATCGCAGTGTTGTACAGCTTGTTTCATCACCTTTGCGAAGTTGCCGCTCTCTCCGGCTCCCGGAGACGAAGAAGCTGCTTCTTCGCGCAAAGACGATTCTGCCGCTCACAGTGCTCTGCGGTGTGCGCCTTCTGCCGAAAGAGGTCCGGGAGCGGTGCTTAGCTCTGCAGAGCACCGTACCTTCGTCTTTAGCCTCTCTTCTCGTCTACATCTTAGCAAAAAGCTTTTCCACTCTGTCTGGCAAGGAGAAACTGTGCCAGCACAGAAAACATCTCCCACCGTGTTCTAGAGGCTGCACGGAGGTCTGCTGAGTGTTTTGCAAGAAGAGAAAGAAAGTTGTCCAAAACAGATTCCAATCGAATGTTCATGTGAATAGAAAAGGCAGGAGAGTGGTCAGGTACTGTTTTCTCTCAGTTGGCAAGCTGCGCACACAATCGCAGTGTTGTACAGCTTGTTTCATCACCTTTGCGAAGTTGCCGCTCTCTCCGGCTCCCGGAGACGAAGAAGCTGCTTCTTCGCGCAAAGACGATTCTGGCGCTCACAGTGTTTTGCGGTGTGCGCCTTCGGCCGAAAGAGGTCCGGGAGCGGTGCTTAGCTCTGCAGAGCACCGTACCTTCGTCTTTAGCCTCTCTTCTCGTCTACATCTTAGCAAAAAGCTTTTCCACTCTGTCTGGCAAGGAGAAACTGTGCCAGCACAGAAAACATCTCCCATCGTGTTCTAGAGGCTGCACGGAGGTCTTTCTAGTGTTTTGCAAGAAGAGAAAGAAAGTTGTCCAAAACAGCTTGCAATCGAATGTTCATGTGAATAGAAAAGGCAGGAGAGTGGTCAGGTACTGTTTTCTCTCAGTTGGCAAGCTGCGCACACAATCGCAGTGTTGTACAGCTTGTTTCATCACCTTTGCCAAGTTGCCGCTCTCTCCGGCTCCCGGAGACGAAGAAGCTGCTTCTTCGCGCAAAGACGATTCTGCCGCTCACACTGCTCTGCGGTGTGCGGCTTCTGCCGAAAGAGGTCCGGGAGCGCTGCTTAGCTCTGCAGAGCACCGTACCTTCGTCTTTAGCCTCTCTTCTCGTCTACATCTTAGCAAAAAGCTTTTCCACTCTGTCTGGCAAGGAGAAACTGTGCCAGCACAAAAAACATCTCCCACCGTGTTCTAGGAGCTGCACGGAGGTTTTTCTAGTGTTTTGCAAGAAGAGAAAGAAAGTTGTCCAAAACAGCTTGCAATCGAATGTTCATGTCAATAGAAAAGGCAGGAGAGTGGTCAGGTACTGTTTTCTCTCAGTTGGCAAGCTGCGCACACAATCGCAGTGTTGTACAGCTTGTTTCATCACCTTTGCGAAGTTGCCGCTCTCTCCGGCTCCCGGAGACGAAGAAGCTGCTTCTTCGCGCAAAGACGATTCTGCCGCTCACAGTGCTCTGCGGTGTGCGCCTTCTGCCGAAAGAGGCACGGGAGCGGTGCTTAGCTCTGCAGAGCACTGTACCTTCGTCTTTAGCCTCTCTTCTCGTCTACATCTTAGCAAAAAGCTTTTCCACTCTGTCTGGCAAGGAGAAACTGTGCCAGCACAGAAAACATCTCCCATCGTGTTCTAGAGGCTGCACGGAGGTCTTTCTAGTGTTTTGCAAGAAGAGAAAGAAAGTTGTCCAAAACAGCTTCCAATCGAATGTTCATGTCAATAGAAAAGGCAGGAGAGTGGTCAGGTACTGTTTTCTCTCAGTTGGCAAGCTGCGCACACAATCGCAGTGTTGTACAGCTTGTTTCATCACCTTTGCGAAGTTGCCGCTCTCTCCGGCTCCCGGAGACGAAGAAGCTGCTTCTTCGCGCAAAGACGATTCTGCCGCTCACAGTGCTCTGCGGTGTCCGCCTTCTGCCGAAAGAGGTCCGGGAGCGGTGCTTAGCTCTGCAGAGCACCGTACCTTCGTCTTTAGCCTCTCTTCTCGTCTACATCTTAGCAAAAAGCTTTTCCACTCTGTCTGGCAAGGAGAAACTGTGCCAGCACTGAAAACATCTCCCATCGTGTTCTAGAGGCTGCATGGAGGTCTGCCGAGTGTTTTGCAAGAAGAGAAAGAAAGTTGTCCAAACCAGATTCCAATCGAATGTTCATGTCAATAGAAAAGGCAGGAGAGTGGTCAGGTACTGTTTTCTCTCAGTTGGCAAGCTGCGCACACAATCGCAGTGTTGTACAGCTTGTTTCATCACCTTTGCCAAGTTGCCGCTCTCTCCGGCTCCCGGAGACGAAGAAGCTGCTTCTTCGCGCAAAGACGATTCTGCCGCTCACAGTGCTCTGCGGTGTGCGGCTTCTGCCGAAAGAGGTCCGGGAGCGCTGCTTAGCTCTGCAGAGCACCGTACCTTCGTCTTTAGCCTCTCTTCTCGTCTACATCTTAGCAAAAAGCTTTTCCACTCTGTCTGGCAAGGAGAAACTGTGCCAGCACAGAAAACATCTCCCATCGTGTTCTAGAAGCTGCACGGAGGTCTGCCGAGTGTTTTACAAGAAGAGAAAGAAAGTTGTCCAAAACAGCTTGCAATCGAATGTTCATGTGAATAGAAAAGGCAGGAGAGTGGTCAGGTACTGTTTTCTCTCAGTTGGCAAGCTGCGCACACAATCGCAGAGTTGTACAGCTTGTTTCATCACCTTTGCGAAGTTGCCGCTCTCTCCGGCTCCCGGAGACGAAGAAGCTGCTTCTTCGCGCAAAGACGATTCTGCCGCTCACAGTGCTCTGCGGTGTGCGCCTTCTGCCGAAAGAGGTCCGGGAGCGGTGCTTAGCTCTGCAGAGCACCGTACCTTCGTCTTTAGCCTCTCTTCTCGTCTACATCTTAGCAAAAAGCTTTTCCACTCTGTCTGGCAAGGAGCAACTGTGCCAGCACAAAAAACATCTCCCATCGTGTTCTAGAAGCTGCACGGAGGTCTGCGGAGTGTTTTGCAAGAACAGAAGGAAAGTTGTCCAAAACAGCTTGCAATCGAATGTTCATGTGAATAGAGAAGGCAGGAGAGTGGTCAGGTACTGTTTTCTCTCAGTTGGCAAGCTGCGCACACAATGGCAGTGTTGTACAGCTTGTTTCATCACCTTTGCGAAGTTGCCGATTTCTCCGGCTCCCGGAGACGAAGAAGCTGCTTCTTCGCGCAAAGACGATTCTGCCGCTCACAGTGCTCTGCGGTGTGCGCCTTCTGCCGAAAGAGGTCCGGGAGCGCTGCTTAGCTCTGCAGAGCACCGTACCTTCGTCTTTAGCCTCTCTTCTCGTCTACATCTTAGCAAAAAGCTTTTCCACTCTGTCTGGCAAGGAGAAACTGTGCCAGCACAAAAAATATCTCCCATCCTGTTCTAGACGCTGCACGGAGGTCTTTCTAGTGTTTTGCAAGAAGAGAAAGAAAGTTGTCCAAAACAGCTTGCAATCGAATGTTCATGTGAATAGAAAAGGCAGGAGAGTGGTCAGGTACTGTTTTCTCTCAGTTGGCAAGCTGCGCACACAATCGCAGTGTTGTACAGCTTGTTTCATCACCTTTGCGAAGTTGCCGCTCTCTCCGGCTCCCGGAGACGAAGAAGCTGCTTCTTCGCGCAAAGACGATTCTGCCGCTCACAGTGTTCTGCGGTGTGCGGCTTCTGCCGAAAGAGGCACGGGAGCAGTGCTTAGCTCTGCAGAGCACCGTACCTTCGTCTTTAGCCTCTCTTCTCGTCTACATCTTAGCAAAAAGCTTTTCCACTCTGTCTGGCAAGGAGAAACTGTGCCAGCACAGAAAACATCTCCCATCGTGTTCTAGAGGCTGCACGGAGGTCTGCCGAGTGTTTTGCAAGAAGAGAAAGAAAGTTGTCCAAAACAGCTTGCAATCGAATGTTCATGTGAATAGAAAAGGCAGGAGAGTGGTCAGGTACTGTTTTCTCTCAGTTGGCAAGCTGCGCACACAATCGCAGTGTTGTACAGCTTGTTTCATCACCTTTGCGAAGTTGCCGCTCTCTCCGGCTCCCGGAGACGAAGAAGCTGCTTCTTCGCGCAAAGACGATTCTGCCGCTCACACTGCTCTGCGGTGTGCGCCTTCTGCCGAAAGAGGCACGGGAGCAGTGCTTAGCTCTGCAGAGCACCGTACCTTCGTCTTTAGCCTCTCTTCTCGTCTACATCTTAGCAAAAAGCTTTTCCACTCTGTCTGGCAAGGAGAAACTGTGCCAGCACAGAAAACATCTCCCATCGTGTTCTAGACGCTGCACGGAGGTCTACCGAGTGTTTTGCAAGAATAGAACGAAAGTTGTCCAAAACAGCTTGCAATCGAATGTTCATGTGAATAGAAAAGGCAGGAGAGTGGTCAGGTACTGTTTTCTCTCAGTTGGCAAGCTGCGCACACAATCGCAGTGTTGTACAGCTTGTTTCATCACCTTTGCGAAGTTGCCGCTCTCTCCGGCTCCCGGAGATGAAGAAGCTGCTTCTTCGCGCAAAGACGATTCTGCCGCTCACAGTGCTCTGCGGTGTGCGGCTTCTGCCGAAAGAGGCACGGGAGCAGTGCTTAGCTCTGCAGAGCACCGTACCTTCGTCTTTAGCCTCTCTTCTCGTCTACATCTTAGCAAAAAGCTTTTCCACTCTGTCTGGCAAGGAGAAACTGTGCCAGCACAGAAAACATCTCCCATCGTGTTCTAGAGGCTGCACGGAGGTCTGCCGAGTGTTTTGCAAGAAGAGAAAGAAAGTTGTCCAAAACAGATTCCAATCGAATGTTCATGTGAATAGAAAAGGCAGGAGAGTGGTCAGGTACTGTTTTCTCTCAGTTGGCAAGCTGCGCACACAATCGCAGTGTTGTACAGCTTGTTTCATCACCTTTGCCAAGTTGCCGCTCTCTCCGGCTCCCGGAGACGAAGAAGCTGCTTCTTCGCGCAAAGACGATTCTGGCGCTCACAGTGTTTTGCGTTGTGCGCCTTCAACCGAAATAGGCACGGGAGCGGTGCTTAGCTCTGCAGAGCACCGTACCTTCGTCTTTAGCCTCTCTTCTCGTCTACATCTTAGCAAAAAGCTTTTCCACTCTGTCTGGCAAGGAGAAACTGTGCCAGCACAGAAAACATCTCCCATCGTGTTCTAGACGCTGCACGGAGGTCTGCCGAGTGTTTTGCAAGAAGAGAAAGAAAGTTGTCCAAAACAGCTTCCAATCGAATGTTCATGTGAATAGAAAAGGCAGGAGAGTGGTCAGGTACTGTTTTCTCTCAGTTGGCAAGCTGCGCACACAATCGCAGTGTTGTACAGCTTGTTTCATCACCTTTGCGAAGTTGCCGCTCTCTCCGGCTCCCGGAGACGAAGAAGCTGCTTCTTCGCGCAAAGACGATTCTGCCGCTCACAGTGCTCTGCGGTGTGCGCCTTCTGCCGAAAGAGGTCCGGGAGCGGTGCTTAGCACTGCAGAGCACCGTACCTTCCTCTTTAGCCTCTCTTCTCGTCTACATCTTAGCAAAAAGCTTTTCCACTCTGTCTGGCAAGGAGAAACTGTGCCAGCACAAAAAACATCTCCCACCGTGTTCTAGAAGCTGCACGGAGGTCTTCCTAGTGTTTTGCAAGAAGAGAAAGAAAGTTGTCCAAAACAGATTCCAATCGAATGTTCATGTGAATAGAAAAGGCAGGAGAGTGGTCAGGTACTGTTTTCTCTCAGTTGGCAAGCTGCGCACACAATCGCAGTGTTGTACAGCTTGTTTCATCACCTTTGCGAAGCTGCCGCTCTCTCCGGCTCCCGGAGACGAAGAAGCTGCTTCTTCGCGCAAAGACGATTCTGCCGCTCACAGTGCTCTGCGGTGTGCGCCTTCTGCCGAAAGAGGCACGGGAGCAGTGCTTAGCTCTGCAGAGCACCGTACCTTCGTCTTTAGCCTCTCTTCTCGTCTACATCTTAGCAAAAAGCTTTTCCACTCTGTCTGGCAAGGAGAAACTGTGCCAGCACAGAAAACATCTCCCATCGTGTTCTAGAGGCTGCACGGAGGTCTGCCGAGTGTTTTACAAGAAGAGAAAGAAAGTTGTCCAAAACAGCTTGCAATCGAATGTTCATGTCAATAGAAAGGCAGGAGAGTGGTCAGGTACTGTTTTCTCTCAGTTGGCAAGCTGCACACAAAATCGCAGTGTTGTACAGCTTGTTTCATCACCTTTGCTAAGTTGCCGCTCTCTCCAGCTCCCGGAGACGAAGAAGCTGCTTCTTCGCGCAAAGACGATTCTGCCGCTCACACTGCTCTGCGGTGTGCGCCGTCTGCCGAAAGAGGTCCGGGAGCGGTGCTTCGCTCTGCAGAGCACCGTACCTTCGTCTTTAGCCTCTCTTCTCGTCTACATCTTAGCAAAAAGCTTTTCCACTCTGTCTGGCAAGGAGAAACTGTGCCAGCACAGAAAACATCTCCCATCGTGTTCTAGAGACTGCACGGAGGTCTGCCGAGTGTTTTGCAAGAAGAGAAAGAAAGTTGTCCAAAACAGATTCCAATCGAATGTTCATGTCAATAGAAAAGGCAGGAGAGTGGTCAGGTACTGTTTTCTCTCAGTTGGCAAGCTGCGCACACAATCGCAGTGTTGTACAGCTTGTTTCATCACCTTTGCCAAGTTGCCGCTCTCTCCGGCTCCCGGAGACGAAGAAGCTTCTTCTTCGCGCAAAGACGATTCTGCCGCTCACAGTGCTCTGCGGTGTGCGCCTTCTGCCGAAAGAGGCACGGGAGCAGTGCTTAGCTCTGCAGAGCACTGTACCTTCGTCTTTAGCCTCTCTTCTCGTCTACATCTTAGCAAAAAGCTTTTCCACTCTGTCTGGCCTGGAGAAACTGTGCCAGCACAGAAAACATCTCCCATCGTGTTCTAGAGGCTGCACGGAGGTCTGCCGAGTGTTTTGCAAGAAGAGAAAGAAAGTTGTTCAAAACAGCTTCCAATCGAATGTTCATGTCAATAGAAAAGGCAGGAGAGTAGTCAGGTACTGTTTTCTCTCAGTTGGCAAGCTGCGCACACAATCGCAGTGTTGTACAGCTTGTTTCATCACCTTTGCCAAGTTGCCGCTCTCTCCGGCTCCCGGAGACGAAGAAGCTGCTTCTTCGCGCAAAGACGATTCTGCCGCTCACAGTGCTCTGCGGTGTGCGCCTTCTGCCGAAAGAGGCACGGGAGCGGTGCTTAGCTCTGCAGAGCACCGTACCTTCGTCTTTAGCCTCTCTTCTTGTCTACATCTTAGCAAAAAGCTTTTCCACTCTGTCTGGCAAGGAGAAACTGTGCCAGCACAAAAAATATCTCCCATCGTGTTCTAGAGGCTGCACGGAGGTCTGCCGAGTGTTTTGCAAGAAGAGAAAGAAAGTTGTCCAAAACAGATTCCAATCGAATGTTCATGTGAATAGAAAAGGCAGGAGAGTGGTCAGGTACTGTTTTCTCTCAGTTGGCAAGCTGCGCACACAATCGCAGTGTTGTACAGCTTGTTTCATCACCTTTGCGAAGTTGCCGCTCTCTCCGGCTCCCGGAGACGAAGAAGCTGCTTCTTCGCGCAAAGACGATTCTGCCGCTCACAGTGTTCTGCGGTGTGCGCCTTCTGCCGAAAGAGGCACGGGAGCAGTGCTTAGCTCTGCAGAGCACCGTACCTTCGTCTTTAGCCTCTCTTCTCGTCTACATCTTAGCAAAAAGCTTTTCCACTCTGTCTGGCAAGGAGAAACTGTGCCAGCACAGAAAACATCTCCCATCGTGTTCTAGAGGCTGCACGGAGGTCTGCCGAGTGTTTTGCAAGAAGAGAAAGAAAGTTGTCCAAAACAGCTTGCAATCGAATGTTCATGTGAATAGAAAGGCAGGAGAGTGGTCAGGTACTGTTTTCTCTCAGTTGGCAAGCTGCGCACACAATCGCAGTGTTGTACAGCTTGTTTCATCACCTTGGCGAAGTTGCCGCTCTCTCCAGCTCCCGGAGACGAAGAAGCTGCTTCTTCGCGCAAAGACGATTCTGCCGCTCACACTGCTCTGCGGTGTGATGCTTCTGCCGAAAGAGGTCCGGGAGCGGTGCTTAGCTCTGCAGAGCACCGTACCTTCGTCTTTAGCCTCTCTTCTCGTCTACATCTTAGCAAAAAGCTTTTCCACTCTGTCTGGCAAGGAGAAACTGTGCCAGCACAGAAAACATCTCCCATCGTGTTCTAGAGGCTGCACGGAGGTCTGCCGAGTGTTTTGCAAGAAGAGAAAGAAAGTTGTCCAAAACAGCTTCCAATCGAATGTTCATGTGAATAGAAAAGGCAGGAGAGTGGTCAGGTACTGTTTTCTCTCAGTTGGCAAGCTGCGCACACAATCGCAGTGTTGTACAGCTTGTTTCATCACCTTTGCCAAGTTGCCGCTCTCTCCGGCTCCCGGAGACGAAGAAGCTGCTTCTTCGCGCAAAGACGATTCTGCCGCTCACAGTGCTCTGCGGTGTGCGGCTTCTGCCGAAAGAGGTCCGGGAGCGCTGCTTAGCTCTGCAGAGCACCGTACCTTCGTCTTTAGCCTCTCTTCTCGTCTACATCTTAGCAAAAAGCTTTTCCACTCTGTCTGGCAAGGAGAAACTGTGCCAGCACAAAAAACATCTCCCACCGTGTTCTAGAAGCTGCACGGAGGTCTTTCTAGTGTTTTGCAAGAAGAGAAAGAAAGTTGTCCAAAACAGCTTGCAATCGAATGTTCATGTGAATAGAAAAGGCAGGAGAGTGGTCAGGTACTGTTTTCTCTCAGTTGGCAAGCTGCGCACACAATCGCAGTGTTGTACAGCTTGTTTCATCACCTTTGCGAAGTTGCCGCTCTCTCAGCTCCCGGAGACGAAGAAGCTGCTTCTTCGCGCAAAGACAATTCTGCCGCTCACAGTGTACTGCGGTGTGCGCCTTCTGCCGAAAGAGGCACGGGAGCGGTGCTTAGCTCTGCAGAGCACCGTACCTTCGTCTTTAGCCTCTCTTCTCGTCTACATCTTAGCAAAAAGCTTTTCCACTCTGTCTGGCAAGGAGAAACTGTGCCAGCACAGAAAACATCTCCCATCGTGTTCTAGAGGCTGCACGGAGGTCTACCGAGTGTTTTGCAAGAACAGAAGGAAAGTTGTCCAAAACAGCTTGCAATCGAATGTTCATGTCAATAGAAAAGGCAGGAGAGTGGTCAGGTACTGTTTTCTCTCAGTTGGCAAGCTGCGCACACAATCGCAGTGTTGTACAGCTTGTTTCATCACCTTTGCGAAGTTGCCGCTCTCTCCGGCTCCCGGAGACGAAGAAGCTGCTTCTTCGCGCAAAGACGATTCTGCCGCTCACAGTGCTCTGCGGTGTGCGCCTTCTGCCGAAAGAGGTCCGGGAGCGGTGCTTAGCTCTGCAGAGCACCGTACCTTCGTCTTTAGCCTCTCTTCTCGTCTACATCTTAGCAAAAAGCTTTTCCACTCTGTCTGGCAAGGAGAAACTGTGCCAGCACAGAAAACATCTCCCACCGTGTTCTAGAGGCTGCACGGAGGTCTGCCGAGTGTTTTGCAAGAAGAGAAAGAAAGTTGTCCAAAACAGCTTGCAATCGAATGTTCATGTGAATAGAAAAGGCAGGAGAGTGGTCAGGTACTGTTTTCTCTCAGTTGGCAAGCTGCGCACACAATCGCAGTGTTGTACAGCTTGTTTCATCACCTTTGCCAAGTTGCCGCTCTCTCCGGCTCCCGGAGACGAAGAAGCTGCTTCTTCGCGCAAAGACGATTCTGGCGCTCACAGTGTTTTGCGGTGTGCGCCTTCGGCCGAAAGAGGTCCGGGAGCGGTGCTTAGCTCTGCAGAGCACCGTACCTTCGTCTTTAGCCTCTCTTCTCGTCTACATCTTAGCAAAAAGCTTTTCCACTCTGTCTGGCAAGGAGAAACTGTGCCAGCACAGAAAACATCTCCCATCGTGTTCTAGAGGCTGCACGGAGGTCTGCCGAGTGTTTTGCAAGAAGAGAAAGAAAGTTGTCCAAAACAGCTTGCAATCGAATGTTCATGTCAATAGAAAAGGCAGGAGAGTGGTCAGGTACTGTTTTCTCTCAGTTGGCAAGCTGCGCACACAATCGCAGTGTTGTACAGCTTGTTTCATCACCTTTGCGAAGTTGCCGCTCTCTCCGGCTCCCGGAGACGAAGAAGCTGCTTCTTCGCGCAAAGACGATTCTGCCGCTCACAGTGCTCTGCGGTGTGCGCCTTCTGCCGAAAGAGGTCCGGGAGCGCTGCTTAGCTCTGCAGAGCACCGTACCTTCGTCTTTAGCCTCTCTTCTCGTCTACATCTTAGCAAAAAGCTTTTCCACTCTGTCTGGCAAGGAGAAACTGTGCCAGCACAGAAAACATCTCCCATCGTGTTCTAGAGGCTGCACGGAGGTCTGCCGAGTGTTTTGCAAGAAGAGAAAGAAAGTTGTCCAAAACAGCTTGCAATCGAATGTTCATGTCAATAGAAAAGGCAGGAGAGTGGTCAGGTACTGTTTTCTCTCAGTTGGCAAGCTGCGCACACAATCGCAGTGTTGTACAGCTTGTTTCATCACCTTTGCGAAGTTGCCGCTCTCTCCGGCTCCCGGAGACGAAGAAGCTGCTTCTTCGCGCAAAGACGATTCTGCCGCTCACAGTGCTCTGCGGTGTGCGCCTTCTGCCGAAAGAGGCACGGGAGCGGTGCTTAGCTCTGCAGAGCACTGTACCTTCGTCTTTAGCCTCTCTTCTCGTCTACATCTTAGCAAAAAGCTTTTCCACTCTGTCTGGCAAGGAGAAACTGTGCCAGCACAGAAAACATCTCCCATCGTGTTCTAGAGGCTGCACGGAGGTCTGCCGAGTGTTTTGCAAGAAGAGAAAGAAAGTTGTCCAAAACAGCTTCCAATCGAATGTTCATGTCAATAGAAAAGGCAGGAGAGTGGTCAGGTACTGTTTTCTCTCAGTTGGCAAGCTGCGCACACAATCGCAGTGTTGTACAGCTTGTTTCATCACCTTTGCGAAGTTGCCGCTCTCTCCGGCTCCCGGAGACGAAGAAGCTGCTTCTTCGCGCAAAGACGATTCTGCCGCTCACAGTGCTCTGCGGTGTCCGCCTTCTGCCGAAAGAGGTCCGGGAGCGGTGCTTAGCTCTGCAGAGCACCGTACCTTCGTCTTTAGCCTCTCTTCTCGTCTACATCTTAGCAAAAAGCTTTTCCACTCTGTCTGGCAAGGAGAAACTGTGCCAGCACAGAAAACATCTCCCATCGTGTTCTAGAGGCTGCATGGAGGTCTGCCGAGTGTTTTGCAAGAAGAGAAAGAAAGTTGTCCAAACCAGATTCCAATCGAATGTTCATGTCAATAGAAAAGGCAGGAGAGTGGTCAGGTACTGTTTTCTCTCAGTTGGCAAGCTGCGCACACAATCGCAGTGTTGTACAGCTTGTTTCATCACCTTTGCCAAGTTGCCGCTCTCTCCGGCTCCCGGAGACGAAGAAGCTGCTTCTTCGCGCAAAGACGATTCTGCCGCTCACAGTGCTCTGCGGTGTGCGGCTTCTGCCGAAAGAGGTCCGGGAGCGCTGCTTAGCTCTGCAGAGCACCGTACCTTCGTCTTTAGCCTCTCTTCTCGTCTACATCTTAGCAAAAAGCTTTTCCACTCTGTCTGGCAAGGAGAAACTGTGCCAGCACAAAAAACATCTCCCACCGTGTTCTAGAAGCTGCACGGAGGTCTTTCTAGTGTTTTGCAAGAAGAGAAAGAAAGTTGTCCAAAACAGCTTGCAATCGAATGTTCATGTGAATAGAAAAGGCAGGAGAGTGGTCAGGTACTGTTTTCTCTCAGTTGGCAAGCTGCGCACACAATCGCAGTGTTGTACAGCTTGTTTCATCACCTTTGCGAAGTTGCCGCTCTCTCCGGCTCCCGGAGACGAAGAAGCTGCTTCTTCGCGCACGACGATTCTGCCGCTCACAGTGCTCTGCGGTGTGCGCCTTCTGCCGAAAGAGGTCCGGGAGCGGTGCTTAGCTCTGCAGAGCACCGTACCTTCGTCTTTAGCCTCTCTTCTCGTCTACATCTTAGCAAAAAGCTTTTCCACTCTGTCTGGCAAGGAGAAACTGTGCCAGCACAGAAAACCTCTCCCATCGTGTTCTAGAGGCTGCACGGAGGTCTGCCGAGTGTTTTGCAAGAGAGAAAGAACGTTGTCCAAAACAGCTTGCAATCGAATGTTCATGTCAATAGAAAAGGCAGGAGAGTGGTCAGGTACTGTTTTCTCTCAGTTGGCAAGCTGCGCACACAATCGCAGTGTTGTACAGCTTGTTTCATCACCTTGCGAAGTTGCCGCTCTCTCGGCTCCCGGAGACGAAGAAGCTGCTTCTTCGCGCAAAGACGATTCTGGCGCTCACAGTGCTCTGCGGTGTGCGGCTTCTGCCGAAAGAGGTCCGGAGCGCTGCTTAGCTCTGCAGAGCACCGTACCTTCGTCTTTAGCCTCTCTTCTCGTCTACATCTTAGCAAAAAGCTTTTCCACTCTCTCTGGCAAGGAGAAACTGTGCCAGCACAAAAAACATCTCCCATCGTGTTCTAGAAGCTGCACGGAGGTCTGCCGAGTGCTTTGCAAGAAGAGAAAGAAAGTTGTCCAAACCAGCTTGCAATCGAATGTTCATGTGAATAGAAAAGGCAGGAGCGTGGTCAGGTACTGTTTTCTCTCAGTTGGCAAGCTGCGCACACAATCGCAGTGTTGTACAGCTTGTTTCATCACCTTTGCGAAGTTGCCGCTCTCTCCGGCTCCCGGAGACGAAGAAGCTGCTTCTTCGCGCAAAGACGATTCTGCCGCTCACAGTGCTCTGCGGTGTGCGCCTTCTGCCGAAAGAGGCACGGGAGCAGTGCTTAGCTCTGCAGAGCACCGTACCTTCGTCTTTAGCCTCTCTTCTCGTCTACATCTTAGCAAAAAGCTTTTCCACTCTGTCTGGCAAGGAGAAACTGTGCCAGCACAAAAAATATCTCCCATCGTGTTCTAGACGCTGCACGGGGGTCTGCCGAGTGTTTTGCAAGAAGAGAAAGAAAGTTGTCCAAAACAGCTTGCAATCGAAAGTTCATGTGAATAGAAAAGGCAGGAGAGTGGTCAGGTACTGTTTTCTCTCAGTTGGCAAGCTGCGCACACAATCGCAGTGTTGTACAGCTTGTTTCATCACCTTTGCGAAGTTGCCGCTCTCTCCGGCTCCCGGAGACGAAGAAGCTGCTTCTTCGCGCAAGACGATTCTGCCGCTCACAGTGTTCTGCGGTGTGCGCCTTCTGCCGAAAGAGGCACGGGAGCAGTGCTTAGCTCTGCAGAGCACCGTACCTTCGTCTTTAGCCTCTCTTCTCGTCTACATCTTAGCAAAAAGCTTTTCCACTCTGTCTGGCAAGGAGAACTGTGCCAGCACAGAAAACATATCCTATCGTGTTCTAGTGGCTGCACGGAGGTCTGCCGAGTGTTTTGCAAGAAGAGAAAGAAAGTTGTCCAAAACAGCTTGCAATCGAATGTTCATGTGAATAGAAAAGGCAGGAGAGTGGTCAGGTACTGTTTTCTCTCAGTTGGCAAGCTGCGCACACAATGGCAGTGTTGTACAGCTTGTTTCATCACCTTTGCCAAGTTGCCGCTCTCCGGCTCCCGGAGACGAAGAAGCTGCTTCTTCGCGCAAAGACGATTCTGCCGCTCACACTGCTCTGCGGTGTGCGGCTTCTGCCGAAAGAGGTCCGGGAGCGCTGCTTAGCTCTGCAGAGCACCGTACCTTCGTCTTTAGCCTCTCTTCTCGTCTACATCTTAGCAAAAAGCTTTTCCACTCTGTCTTGCAAGGAGAAACTGTGCCAGCACAAAAAACATCTCCCACCGTGTTCTAGGAGCTGCACGGAGGTTTTTCTAGTGTTTTGCAAGAAGAGAAAGAAAGTTGTCCAAAACAGCTTGCAATCGAATGTTCATGTCAATAGAAAAGGCAGGAGAGTGGTCAGGTACTGTTTTCTCTCAGTTGGCAAGCTGCGCACACAATCGCAGTGTTGTACAGCTTGTTTCATCACCTTTGCGAAGTTGCCGCTCTCTCCGGCTCCCGGAGACGAAGAAGCTGCTTCTTCGCGCAAAGACGATTCTGCCGCTCACAGTGCTCTGCGGTGTGCGCCTTCTCCCGAAAGAGGCACGGGAGCGGTGCTTAGCTCTGCAGAGCACTGTACCTTCGTCTTTAGCCTCTCTTCTCGTCTACATCTTAGCAAAAAGCTTTTCCACTCTGTCTGGCAAGGAGAAACTGTGCCAGCACAGAAAACATCTCCCATCGTGTTCTAGAGGCTGCACGGAGGTCTTTCTAGTGTTTTGCAAGAAGAGAAGAAAGTTGTCCAACACAGCTTGCAATCGAATGTTCATGTGAATAGAAAAGGCAGGAGAGTGGTCAGGTACTGTTTTCTCTCAGTTGGCAAGCTGCGCACACAATCGCAGTGTTGTACAGCTTGTTTCATCACCTTTGCGAAGTTGCCGCTCTCTCCGGCTCCCGGAGACGAAGAAGCTGCTTCTTCGCGCAAAGACGATTCTGCCGCTCACAGTGCTCTGCGGTGTCCGCCTTCTGCCGAAAGAGGTCCGGGAGCGGTGCTTAGCTCTGCAGAGCACCGTACCTTCGTCTTTAGCCTCTCTTCTCGTCTACATCTTAGCAAAAAGCTTTTCCACTCTGTCTGGCAAGGAGAAACTGTGCCAGCACAGAAAACATCTCCCATCGTGTTCTAGAGGCTGCATGGAGGTCTGCCGAGTGTTTTGCAAGAAGAGAAAGAAAGTGTCCACACCAGATTCCAATCGAATGTTCATGTCAATAGAAAAGGCAGGAGAGTGGTCAGGTACTGTTTTCTCTCAGTTGGCAAGCTGCGCACACAATCGCAGGGTTGTACAGCTTGTTCATCACCTTTGCCAAGTTGCCGATTTCTCCGGCTCCCGGAGACGAAGAAGCTGCTTCTTCGCGCAAAGACGATTCTGCCGCTCACAGTGCTCTGCGGTGTGCGGCTTCTGCCGAAAGAGGTCCGGGAGCAGTGCTTAGCTCTGCAGAGCACCGTACCTTCGTCTTTAGCCTCTCTTCTCGTCTACATCTTAGCAAAAAGCTTTTCCACTCTGTCTGGCAGGAGAAACTGTGCCAGCACAAAAAACATCTCCCACCGTGTTCTAGAAGCTGCACGGAGGTCTTTCTAGTGTTTTGCACAGAAGAGAAAGAAAGTTGTCCAAAACAGCTTGCAATCGAATGTTCATGTGAATAGAAAAGGCAGGAGAGTGGTCAGGTACTGTTTTCTCTCAGTTGGCAAGCTGCGCACACAATCGCAGTGTTGTACAGCTTGTTTCATCACCTTTGCGAAGTTGCCGCTCTCTCCGGCTCCCGGAGACGAAGAAGCTGCTTCTTCGCGCAAAGACGATTCTGCCGCTCACAGTGCTCTGCGGTGTGCGCCTTCTGCCGAAAGAGGTCCGGGAGCGCTGCTTAGCTCTGCAGAGCACTGTACCTTCGTCTTTAGCCTCTCTTCTCGTCTACATCTTAGCAAAAAGCTTTTCCACTCTGTCTGGCAAGGAGAAACTGTGCCAGCACAGAAAACATCTCCCATCGTGTTCTAGAGGCTGCACGGAGGTCTGCCGAGTGTTTTGCAAGAAGAGACAGAAAGTTGTCCAAAACAGCTTCCAAACGAATGTTCATGTCAATAGAAAAGGCAGGAGAGTGGTCAGGTACTGTTTTCTCTCAGGTGGCAAGCTGCGCACACAATCGCAGTGTTGTACAGCTCTGTTTCATCACCTTTGCGAAGTTGCCGCTCTCTCCGGCTCCCGGAGACGAAGAAGCTGCTTCTTCGCGCAAAGACGATTCTGGCGCTCACAGTGTCTTGCGGTGTGCGGCTTCTGCCGAAAGAGGTCCGGGAGCGCTGCTTAGCTCTGCAGAGCACCGTACCTTCGTCTTTAGCCTCTCTTCTCGTCTACATCTTAGCAAAAGCTTTTCCACTCTCTCTGGCAAGGAGAAACTGTGCCAGCACAAAAAACATCTCCCATCGTGTTCTAGAAGCTGCACGGAGGTCTGCCGAGTGTTTTGCAAGAAGAGAAAGAAAGTTGTCCAAAACAGCTTGCAATCGAATGTTCATGTGAATAGAAAAGGCAGGAGAGTGGTCAGGTACTGTTTTCTCTCAGTTGGCAAGCTGCGCACACAATCGCAGTGTTGTACAGCTTGTTTCCTCACCTTTGCGAAGTTGCCGCTCTCTCCGGCTCCCGGAGACGAAGAAGCTGCTTCTTCGCGCAAAGACGATTCTGCCGCTCACAGTGCTCTGCGGTGTGCGCCTTCTGCCGAAAGAGGCACGGGAGCAGTGCTTAGCTCTGCAGAGCACCGTACCTTCGTCTTTAGCCTCTCTTCTCGTCTACATCTTAGCAAAAAGCTTTTCCCTCTGTCTGGCAAGGAGAAACTGTGCCAGCACAAAAAATATCTCCCATCGTGTTCTAGACGCTGCACGGGGGTCTGCCGAGTGTTTTGCAAGAAGAGAAAGAAAGTTGTCCAAACAGCTTGCAATCGAAAGTTCATGTGAATAGAAACGGCAGGAGAGTGGTCAGGTACTGTTTTCTCTCAGTTGGCAAGCTGCGCACACAATCGCAGTGTTGTACAGCTTGTTTCATCACCTTTGCGAAGTTGCCGCTCTCTCCGGCTCCCGGAGACGAAGAAGCTGCTTCTTCGCGCAAAGACGATTCTGCCGCTCACAGTGTTCTGCGGTGTGCGCCTTCTGCCGAAAGAGGCACGGGAGCAGTGCTTAGCTCTGCAGCACCGGCACTCTACTCTTCGTCTTTAGCCTCTCTTCTCGTCTACATCTTAGCAAAAAGCTTTTCCACTCTGTCTGGCAAGGAGAAACCTGTGCCAGCACAGAAACCATCTCCCATCGTGTTCTAGAAGCTGCACGGAGGTCTGCCGAGTGTTTTACAAGAAGAGAAAGAAAGTTGTCCAAAACAGCTTGCAATCGAATGTTCATGTGAATAGAAAAGGCAGGAGAGTGGTCAGGTACTGTTTTCTCTCAGTTGGCAAGCTGCGCACACAATCGCAGTGTTGTACAGCTTGTTTCATCACCTTTGCGAAGTTGCCGCTCTCTCCGGCTCCCGGAGACGAAGAAGCTGCTTCTTCGCGCAAAGACGATTCTGCCGCTCACAGTGTTCTGCGGTGTGCGGCTTCTGCCGAAAGAGGCACGGGAGCAGTGCTTAGCTCTGCAGAGCACCGTACCTTCGTCTTTAGCCTCTCTTCTCGTCTACATCTTAGCAAAAAGCTTTTCCACTCTGTCTGGCAAGGAGAAACTGTGCCAGCACAGAAAACATCTCCCATCGTGTTCTAGAGGCTGCACGGAGGTCTGCCGAGTGTTTTGCAAGAAGAGAAAGAAAGTTGTCCAAACAGCTTGCAATCGAATGTTCATGTCAATAGAAAAGGCAGGAGAGTGGTCAGGTACTGTTTTCTCTCAGTTGGCAAGCTGCGCACACAATCGCAGTGTTGTACAGCTTGTTTCATCACCTTTGCGAAGTTGCCGCTCTCTCGGCTCCCGGAGACGAAGAAGCTGCTTCTTCGCGCAAAGACGATTCTGCCGCTCGCAGTGTACTGCGGTGTGCGCCTACTGCCGAAAGAGGCACGGGAGCGGTGCTTAGCTCTGCAGAGCACCGTACCTTCGTCTTTAGCCTCTCTTCTCGTCTACATCTTAGCAAAAAGCTTTTCCACTCTGTCTGGCAAGGAGAAACTGTGCCAGCACAGAAAACATCTCCCATCGTGTTCTAGAGGCTGCACGGAGGTCTGCCGAGTGTTTTGCAAGAATAGAACGAAAGTTGTCCAAACAGCTTGCAATCGAATGTTCATGTGAATAGAACAGGCAGGAGAGTGGTCAGGTACTGTTTTCTCTCAGTGGCAAGCTGCGCACACAATCGCAGTGTTGTACAGCTTGTTTCATCACCTTTGCGAAGTTGCCGCTCTCTCCGGCTCCCGGAGACGAAGAAGCTGCTTCTTCGCGCAAAGACGATTCTGCCGCTCACAGTGCTCTGCGGTGTGCGCCTTCTGCCGAAAGAGGTCCGGAGCAGTGCTTAGCTCTGCAGAGCACCGTACCTTCGTCTTTAGCCTCTCTTCTCGTCTACATCTTAGCAAAAAGCTTTTCCACTCTGTCTGGCAAGGAGAACTGTGCCAGCACAGAAAACATCTCCCATCGTGTTCTAGAGGCTGCACGGAGGTCTGCCGAGTGTTTTGCAAGAAGAGAAAGAAAGTTGTCCAAAACAGCTTCCAATCGAATGTTCATGTGAATAGCAAAGGCAGGAGAGTGGTCAGGTACTGTTTTCTCTCAGTTGGCAAGCTGCGCACACATCGCAGTGTTGTACAGCTTGTTTCATCACCTTTGCCAAGTTGCCGCTCTCTCCGGCTCCCGGAGACGAAGAAGCTGCTTCTTCGCGCAAAGACGATTCTGGCGCTCACAGTGTTTTGCGTGTGCGCCTTCGGCCGAAATAGGCACGGGAGCGGTGCTTAGCTCTGCAGAGCACCGTACCTTCGTCTTTAGCCTCTCTTCTCGTCTACATCTTAGCAAAAAGCTTTTCCACTCTGTCTGGCAAGGAGAAACTGTGCCAGCACAGAAAACATCTCCCATCGTGTTCTAGAGGCTGCACGGAGGTCTGCCGAGTGTTTTGCAAGAAGAGAAAGAAAGTTGTCCAAAACAGCTTCCAATCGAATGTTCATGTGAATAGAAAAGGCAGGAGAGTGGTCAGGTACTGTTTTCTCTCAGTTGGCAAGCTGCGCACACAATCGCAGTGTTGTACAGCTTGTTTCATCACCTTTGCCAAGTTGCCGCTCTCTCCGGCTCCCGGAGACGAAGAAGCTGCTTCTTCGCGCACAGACGATTCTGCCGCTCACAGTGCTCTGCGGTGTGCGCCTTCTGCCGAAAGAGGTCCGGGAGCGGTGCTTAGCACTGCAGAGCACCGTACCTTCGTCTTTAGCCTCTCTTCTCGTCTACATCTTAGCAAAAAGCTTTTCCACTCTGTCTGGCAAGGAGAAACTGTGCCAGCACAAAAAACATCTCCCACCGTGTTCTAGAAGCTGCACGGAGGTCTTCTAGTGTTTGCAAGAAGAGAAAGAAAGTTGTCCAAAACAGATTCCAATCGAATGTTCATGTGAATAGAAAAGGCAGGAGAGTGGTCAGGTACTGTTTTCTCTCAGTTGGCAAGCTGCGCACACAATCGCAGTGTTGTACAGCTGGTTTCATCACCTTTGCGAAGTTGCCGCTCTCTCCGGCTCCCGGAGACGAAGAAGCTGCTTCTTCGCGCAAAGACGATTCTGCCGCTCACAGTGCTCTGCGGTGTGCGCCTTCTGCCGAAAGAGGCACGGCAGCAGTGCTTAGCTCTGCAGAGCACCGTACCTTCGTCTTTAGCCTCTCTTCTCGTCTACATCTTAGCAAAAAGCTTTTCCACTCTGTCTGGCAAGGAGAAACTGTGCCAGCACAGAAAACATCTCCCATCGTGTTCTAGAGGCTGCACGGAGGTCTGCGAGTGTTTTACAAGAAGAGAAAGAAAGTTGTCCAAAAACAGCTTGCAATCGAATGTTCATGTGAATAGAAAGGCAGGAGAGTGGTCAGGTACTGTTTCTCTCAGTTGGCAAGCTGCACACAAAATCGCAGTGTTGTACAGCTTGTTTCATCACCTTTGCTAAGTTGCCGCTCTCTCCAGCTCCCGGAGACGAAGAAGCTGCTTCTTCGCGCAAAGACGATTCTGCCGCTCACACTGCTCTGCGGTGTGCGCCGTCTGCCGAAAGAGGTCCGGGAGCGGTGCTTCGCTCTGCAGAGCACCGTACCTTCGTCTTTAGCCTCTCTTCTCGTCTACATCTTAGCAAAAAGCTTTTCCACTCTGTCTGGCAAGGAGAAACTGTGCCAGCACAGAAAACATCTCCCATCGTGTTCTAGAGGCTGCACGGAGGTCTGCCGAGTGTTTTGCAAGAAGAGAAAGAAAGTTGTCCAAAACAGATTCCAATCGAATGTTCATGTCAATAGAAAAGGCAGGGAGTGGTCAGGTACTGTTTCTCTCAGTTGGCAAGCTGCGCACACAATCGCAGTGTTGTACAGCTTGTTTCATCACCTTTGCCAAGTTGCCGCTCTCTCCGGCTCCCGGAGACGAAGAAGCTTCTTCTTGGCGCAAAAGACGATTCTGCCGCTCACAGTGCTCTGCGGTGTGCGCCTTCTGCCGAAAGAGGCACGGGAGCAGTGCTTAGCTCTGCAGAGCACTGTACCTTCGTCTTTAGCCTCTCTTCTCGTCTACATCTTAGCAAAAAGCTTTTCCATCTGTCTGGCCTGGAGAAACCTGTGCCAGCACAGAAAACATCTCCCATCGTGTTCTAGAGGCTGCACGGAGGTCTGCCGAGTGTTTTGCAAGAAGAGAAAAAGTTGTCCAAAACAGCTTCCAATCGAATGTTCATGTGAATAGAAAAGGCAGGAGAGTGGTCAGGTACTGTTTTCTCTCAGTTGGCAAGCTGCGCACACAATCGCAGTGTGTACAGCTTGTTTCATCACCTTTGCCAAGTTGCCGCTCTCTCCGGCTCCCGGAGACGAAGAAGCTGCTTCTTCGCGCAAAGACGATTCTGCCGCTCACCGTGCTCTGCGGTGTGCGCCTTCTGCCGAAAGAGGCACGGGAGCGGTGCTTAGCTCTGCAGAGCACCGTACCTTCGTCTTTAGCCTCTCTTCTCGTCTACCATCTTAGCAAAAAGCTTTTCCACTCTGTCTGGCAAGGAGAAACTGTGCCAGCACAAAAAATATCTCCCATCGTGTTCTAGAGGCTGCAACGGAGGTCTGCCGAGTGTTTTGCAAGAAGAGAAAGAAAGTTGTCCAAAACAGATTCCAATCGATGTTCATGTGAATAGAAAAGGCAGGAGAGTGGTCAGGTACTGTTTTCTCTCAGTTGGCAAGCTGCGCACACAATCGCAGTGTTGTACAGCTTGTTTCATCACCTTTGCGAAGTTGCCGCTCTCTCCGGCTCCCGGAGACGAAGAAGCTGCTTCTTCGCGCAAAGACGATTCTGCCGCTCACAGTGTTCTGCGGTGTGCGCCTTCTGCCGAAAGACGCCCGGGAGCAGTGCTTAGCTCTGCAGAGCACCGTACCTTCGTCTTTAGCCTCTCTTCTCGTCTACATCTTAGCAAAAAGCTTTTCCACTCTGTCTGGCAAGGAGAAACTGTGCCAGCACAGAAACATCTCCCATCGTGTTCTAGAGGCTGCACGGAGGTCTGCCGAGTGTTTTACAAGAAGAGAAAGAAAGTTGTCCAAAACAGCTTGCAATCGAATGTTCATGTGAATAGAAAGGCAGGAGAGTGGTCAGGTACTGTTTTCTCTCAGTTGGCAAGCTGCACACAAAATCGCAGTGTTGTACAGCTTGTTTCATCACCTTGGCGAAGTTGCCGCTCTCTCCAGCTCCCGGAGACGAAGAAGCTGCTTCTTCGCGCAAAGACGATTCTGCCGCTCACACTGCTCTGCGGTGTGATGCTTCTGCCGAAAGAGGTCCGGGAGCGGTGCTTAGCTCTGCAGAGCACCGTACCTTCGTCTTTAGCCTCTCTTCTCGTCTACATCTTAGCAAAAAGCTTTTCCACTCTGTCTGGCAAGGAGAAACTGTGCCAGCACAGAAAACATCTCCCATCGTGTTCTAGAGGCTGCACGGAGGTCTGCCGAGTGTTTTGCAAGAAGAGAAAGAAAGTTGTCCAAAACAGCTTCCAATCGAATGTTCATGTGAATAGAAAAGGCAGGAGAGTGGTCAGGTACTGTTTTCTCTCAGTTGGCAAGCTGCGCACACAATCGCAGTGTTGTACAGCTTGTTTCATCACCTTTGCCAAGTTGCCGCTCTCTCGGCTCCCGGAGACGAAGAAGCTGCTTCTTCGCGCAAAGACGATTCTGCCGCTCGCAGTGTACTGCGGTGTGCGCCTACTGCCGAAAGAGGCACGGGAGCGGTGCTTAGCTCTGCAGAGCACCGTACCTTCGTCTTTAGCCTCTCTTCTCGTCTACATCTTAGCAAAAAGCTTTTCCACTCTGTCTGGCAAGGAGAAACTGTGCCAGCACAGAAAACATCTCCCATCGTGTTCTAGACGCTGCACCGGAGGTCTACCGAGTGTTTTGCAAGAATAGAAAGAAAGTTGTCCAAAACAGCTTGCAATCGAATGTTCATGTGAATAGAAAGGCAGGAGAGTGGTCAGGTACTGTTTCTCTCAGTTGGCAAGCTGCGCACACAATCGCAGTGTTGTACAGCTTGTTTCATCACCTTTGCGAAGTTGCCGCTCTCTCCGGCTCCCGGAGACGAAGAAGCTGCTTCTTCGCGCAAAGACGATTCTGCCGCTCACAGTGCTCTGCGGTGTGCGCCTTCTGCCGAAAGAGGTCCGGGAGCAGTGCTTAGCTCTGCAGAGCACCGTACCTTCGTCTTTAGCCTCTCTTCTCGTCTACATCTTAGCAAAAAGCTTTTCCACTCTGTCTGGCAAGGAGAAACTGTGCCAGCACAAAAAACATCTCCCATCGTGTTCTAGAGGCTGCACGGAGGTCTGCCGAGTGTTTTGCAAGAAGAGAAAGAAAGTTGTCCAAAACAGATTCCAATCGAATGTTCATGTCATAGAAAAGGCAGGAGAGTGGTCAGGTACTGTTTTCTCTCAGTTGGCAAGCTGCGCACACAATCGCAGTGTTGTACAGCTTGTTTCATCACCTTTGCCAAGTTGCCGCTCTCTCCGGCTCCCGGAGACGAAGAAGCTGCTTCTTCGCGCAAAGACGATTCTGGCGCTCACAGTGTTTTGCGGTGTGCGCCTTCGGCCGAAATAGGCACGGGAGCGGTGCTTAGCTCTGCAGAGCACCGTACCTTCGTCTTTAGCCTCTCTTCTCGTCTACATCTTAGCAAAAAGCTTTTCCACTCTGTCTGGCAAGGAGAAACTGTGCCAGCACAGAAAACATCTCCCATCGTGTTCTAGAGGCTGCACGGAGGTCTGCCGAGTGTTTTGCAAGAAGAGAAAGAAAGTTGTCCAAAACAGCTTCCAATCGAATGTTCATGTGAATAGAAAAGGCAGGAGAGTGGTCAGGTACTGTTTCTCTCAGTTGGCAAGCTGCGCACACAATCGCAGTGTTGTACAGCTTGTTTCATCACCTTTGCGAAGTTGCCGCTCTCTCCGGCTCCCGGAGACGAAGAAGCTGCTTCTTCGCGCAAAGACGATTCTGCCGCTCACAGTGCTCTGCGGTGTGCGCCTTCTGCCGAAAGAGGTCCGGGAGCGGTGCTTAGCACTGCAGAGCACCGTACCTTCGTCTTTAGCCTCTCTTCTCGTCTACATCTTAGCAAAAAGCTTTTCCACTCTGTCTGGCAAGGAGAAACTGTGCCAGCACAAAAAACATCTCCCACCGTGTTCTAGAAGCTGCACGGAGGTCTTCCTAGTGTTTTGCAAGAAGAGAAAGAAAGTTGTCCAAAACAGATTCCAATCGAATGTTCATGTGAATAGAAAAGGCAGGAGAGTGGTCAGGTACTGTTTCTCTCAGTTGGCAAGCTGCGCACACAATCGCAGTGTTGTACAGCTTGTTTCATCACCTTTGCCAAGTTGCCGCTCTCTCCGGCTCCCGGAGACGAAGAAGCTGCTTCTTCGCGCAAAGACGATTCTGCCGCTCACAGTGCTCTGCGGTGTGCGCCTTCTGCCGAAAGAGGCACGGGAGCAGTGCTTAGCTCTGCAGAGCACCGTACCTTCGTCTTTAGCCTCTCTTCTCGTCTACATCTTAGCAAAAAGCTTTTCCACTCTGTCTGGCAAGGAGAAACTGTGCCAGCACAGAAAACATCTCCCATCGTGTCTAGACGCTGCACGGAGGTCTGCCGAGTGTTTTACAAGAAGAGAAAGAAAGTTGTCCAAAACAGCTTGCAATCGAATGTTCATGTGAATAGAAAGGCAGGAGAGTGGTCAGGTACTGTTTTCTCTCAGTTGGCAAGCTGCACACAAAATCGCAGTGTTGTACAGCTTGTTCATCACCTTTGCTAAGTTGCCGCTCTCTCCAGCTCCCGGAGACGAAGAAGCTGCTTCTTCGCGCAAAGACGATTCTGCCGCTCACACTGCTCTGCGGTGTGCGCCGTCTGCCGAAAGAGGTCCGGGAGCGGTGCTTCGCTCTGCAGAGCACCGTACCTTCGTCTTTAGCCTCTCTTCTCGTCTACATCTTAGCAAAAGCTTTTCCACTCTGTCTGGCAAGGAGAAACTGTGCCAGCACAAAAAATATCTCCCATCGTGTTCTAGAGGCTGCACGGAGGTCTGCCGAGTGTTTTGCAAGAAGAGAAAGAAAGTTGTCCAAAACAGCTTGCAATCGAATGTTCATGTGAATAGAAAAGGCAGGAGAGTGGTCAGGTACTGTTTTCTCTCAGTTGGCAAGCTGCGCACACAATCGCAGTGTTGTACAGCTTGTTTCATCACCTTTGCGAAGTTGCCGCTCTCTCCGGCTCCCGGAGACGAAGAAGCTGCTTCTTCGCGCAAAGACGATTCTGCCGCTCACAGTGTTCTGCGGTGTGCGGCTTCTGCCGAAAGAGGCACGGGAGCAGTGCTTAGCTCTGCAGAGCACCGTACCTTCGTCTTTAGCCTCTCTTCTCGTCTACATCTTAGCAAAAAGCTTTTCCACTCTGTCTGGCAAGGAGAAACTGTGCCAGCACAGAAAACATCTCCATCGTGTTCTAGAGGCTGCACGGAGGTCTGCCGAGTGTTTTACAAGAAGAGAAAGAAAGTTGTCCCAAAACAGCTTGCAATCG